>NC_051282.1:20005571-20305571 GCF_015220745.1 Sebastes umbrosus | reverse complement strand
GGTGGTGGAAACAATGGTAGCATGTTATTGCACTACGTTGCTAACCCCAGTGTCTCACTACAGGAACAGAACACAGCAGCATCCTACACGCCCTGGTCTCACAATGCTCATGATGATCCCTATGGCCTTACCAACTGTGCCCAGAACAGCATTAAAAACAGGTATTCAGTTTTAACTATGTTTAGGTTAAGTCTTATCTTCTAGTAGTGTTAGGCAATCACACTACTATTCTGTCAAATAATCAAAATTAGAGTGCAATTCTAGGGTCATGTTTTTTTTCTTTGCAGGAAACCCACTGATAGTACTGACTGTGACGGGGAGACTGATCTACAGGGTCTAGTGTCAAATATTTTGGATGAAGCAGATTCACAGGACAGCTACTACAGTCAAGGGTATGTCAAAAGGGCCGGTCCATCTGTGTTCTGTTCCATTTATTTCAGATGGAAACGCCCACTCAGCCATTGCAAAAAGCAGTGATGTAGGTTTACAAAGTAAGCTTATTAATAATGTTGTGAATGCTAGCACTAGATGAGTCAAAGTTAGCTGTGCTAAGTTTGGAAATAACTCAAAGGATTGTTTCAAATTTTTTGAAGTGGGGTTGTATGTACAGTATACTCCCGCATTCTGCGAGGTAAAATGACTGTTTTGTAAATTGAGTCTGGTCTGGTCTTGAAGACCGCGATATAACGGCTTCAGTTAATGTCGGAAGGGGCTGCCTGGTGGTGAGGTAAAGGGGCTTTGGACAGGATCAGCAGAAAAAGCGTATTTCAGCCACCTAAAAAATTGGTATCAGTTTAAGTGCACGCTATATTTCGAATATTTTCATCACTTACCTTGCCATCAGACAGCCCTTTCTGAGAAAGGATTGCAGCTGTTATATGGTCACATGGGGAAAAGTTTTTAGAAGGTCTTGGGAAAATAGCATTTTGACTCAAAAAACATACAGTATATACTTTGACCAAAATTTGAAAGTTTGGATTTGAATATATAAGGAACACCACTGTGAAGCTACAGAATGATATAAAAATCTAAAAAAACTCAAAAATAATGGACCCACCCTTCAAGGTTTTCACATTGTAGAGTTGGGTATATGTTACAGTATGTATTTTATGATTTATGGCTGTTGAACAACCAAAAATATATATATATATTTTTTTTAATCTTAATTTCTTTTTTAAATTAATATACTTCATATATGGTGTAGTAGTTTTATAAATACTATACATTAAAGGAAGTCCTTGATTCTTCTTTTAGGAGCCTACCTACATGTAATCCCATCTGGTCTCCAAAGACATTGAGAGAAGAACTGCTACAGTATTTTCAAGCGGAGGCTAAAACGCAACATCACCCTATCTTTCCTCCAAACTATGTATCCCGTGAGGCTCCAGGTAAAACACAGGGACAGTCAGTGGACAAAGAAGTTGAAGAGTTTTATCAACAGTCCAATGGCCTTTCTACCAATCAACAATGGCTTTTTAATTTGCCTAATGGAGACCAGGACAGCTACACCCTCCGTCCTCAGAAACTGCCGCCAGGTCTACCACTGCCCAACACAGGAAACACCTACTTTTCACAGGTACAGCAAAGCAAATACGACAACTTGCCAGCTGAGAAAGACAGAGGAAATAGTCAGCCTATTAATAATTTATCTGACCTCAGTAATGTCTTTAGACCTCAAAACGAAATGAACAGCCCATGCTTTCATCCTTATCATGAAGACCAGTACACCCAGAGCAGCGCAAAGCCCATCAGTAATGAGCAGTATGGGCCACAACACATTAACCAACTGGTCAGCAGTTTTCAGTCGTTCATGGCTGGTGAGCATGACGGCTTATGTCGTGGAGACTTTCCAAACATTCACAGGCAGACAGTGGGCATGCAGCATGAAGACAGCATGGCTGAACAATGGAAAATCACCAGTCCTGCAATGTCAACACAAAGTACTCCTGCAATGAAGACCCAAAGACAGCTGGTGGGAGAATTTGGGACATTGCAGATGGAAAGAAATGGAGGAGCGAGGAAACAAACATTCAAGTGTGACGCCTTTCAAGATCTACCTGGTTTCAGCCCACAGAACACAGAGCACTTCCAGCCACCCAAGCCATTCTCCGCACCTTTAAACCTCCCAAACCAATACCAAAGCAACATGACCATGCACAGGGAGAACGCTTCACTCCCTGTTAGCATGAACCAGTATTCAAAGCATCACATCCAGCAGGGCCTGATACAGAGCAGGCTCAAGCCACAGATGCAGAGGGAAAAGAAGAGGATGCACATGTCTGGCTATCTAGGAGAAGGCTTCTCTACAAGACCCCTAACCAACACTAACATGAGAGGGGGAGATAAGAAACAGGCCCTCTCACAAAACCCGAACTTTGACCACCTGGGGAGCATGCAGTCTCAGAGATTTGATGGAGAAAACAGCATGGGAATACGCAGTGTAGGGAACACACAGCAGATCATGCCTTCCATGTATCCTGTGAATGACCCCAGAAGGTACTCCAGCGTTCCCATCACCTCCTCTAACTTCAGCTCCAGATCCACACTGCCCTACGGAAGCGGTGTTCCTGTCATGGATGTGGGTGACATGATGTCAGCCAATGAGTCTGCAGCTTTCTACTCCTATGCCAGTGACATATTGACCTGCAGAAGAGAGACCCCTTATCATGGCATGGCCTCAGCCATGACAACTTCAATGATGATGAATCAAGGAGGACCTGTGATCCAGCTTTACTTCTACCTGGACCAGTGTTACGAGCAGTGGAGGTGTTTGAAGAGGGAGAGAAAGAGGGTATGCTTAACATTTTATCACCACATTTATGTTCAGATGCAAGCTGCAAAGTAAAACATCTATTGTCATTTTTGTTAACTATAGGATGCCTATTAGCTTGAATTTATAAAATATAAAAAGGTATTTTTAAAAAAGTGTTGCTGTTGGCAAGTGTTAAGATTTCATGTTTTTACTTTTTTCTTTTAAATTTTAGACAGAGGTCATCCTTTCCACGACATTTCTTGGGAAAAGTACTGCAGCAGTGGGCTACGCTAACCATCCCAAAACTCCACCAAATTCCACAAGAGTCGACCACCTCATTCTCAACCAGATGAGAGAACAAGCAAGGGTGAGAGCCTGAATTAATTGCTTCCATGCTGCCATCTGCAGGTGAATTTTGTCACAACAGCCTTGTTATGTTCTGAAGGTGATATTTGCAGCTTTATTTTGCACATCCATGAAAATGCGTCAACATAAATATTTTAAACCAATTTATGTTTTTTTTTGCCACCCGGCAAAAGCTTATGTATACATATATATGTACATTGGCACCGCTGGCGTGTTCTGACGATTTATGCTGCCTTGTTACCGTAGCATGAGTTTGATTACAAACAGAGTTGACTGTACTGGAAAAACATGGGGAACATATTTTGATCTCTATACTCTATTATAATATCTTTATATAAGATTTCAGGGGCAGCGTATTTCAATAGACCAATATCCCAAATCTCCCTTTAAGGTACATTTTGAACAGATAAAAGATGTGTGATCATTTGCAATTAATCGCGATTAATTATTATAATCGATTGATAGCCCTACCTTACATTTTGTCCTGTGTTGCATTATACAATGACATACAGTTTGTTAAAATAAAATGAACTAAAATGAAAGGAGGAAAATTAATCTTTTAGATTAATCGATTAATTGGTAAAATAGTCTATAGATTAATCTATAAAAAATGAGTTGGTAGTGGCAGTCCTGGTGATGGCTTATTAATAAGCACTGTGTCCTTATACGTAGAATATCATATTAAGAAATTAATTTCTAAGACTGAGGGGTAATATAAAGGGTTGATTACGTTGGTGTGTTGCAGGTGGCGAGCCTTCTGGACAGAATGGAGTGTCTGTGCAACACTCCCCTCCATATGAACATCCACACAGCACTGAGCAGGCATCATATGGCTATTTGCATCACTCAGACGAGACGCAAGGAGGAGATTGCCATGATGTCCAAACACCAGCGGCAGAGAGCTCATTTCACAGAGGACCGAGGTAACTCATATTGCAGTAGTAGACATATGTTCTTCTTTCAAACACTGCCGGTCCTAACTCGCTGTCTCTGTTTCATAGACACCTTGTTGATGGTCATTGCACTGAAAGACCTTGCTGCTACCACGAGGAAGATCCGCACAGCCCTGTGGTGTGCTCTCCAGATGACACTACCAAAACCTGTCAAGAGGCAGGACAACCATGTTAACAGGGAAGCCACAAACAGAGAGAGGGGCTCCTCTCCATTTGAGGGATACTCTTTTAAGTTATGATTTAGCAGGCAATAAGCACGAGTTAAAGGTCTCGATTAAATTAAAACCACTCCAGAATGCCCTGATTATCCATTTCCCATTGGCAACAGGGTGATGTTAGAAACTAATGTTACCTGCAAGTCTATAGTGACATTTTACCTGCAACACAGCGATCACTGCAGAATATGAGATGAGCAATTTGAAGCTTGATGATGGCTGCACTTCAGGTTCAGGTGGCTAACTTCTGTTGTGTGGGAGTTGCATGAAATGTAATTTATCCTGCTGCATCTTAATTTCATTTAATTAGTGTCAGTTCCATATTAACGTGAATCTTGCTCCATCACCGTTGTATTTAAAGGCCCTATTTATGAGGAAGATTTCAGTGAATTCTTCAGTTTTAGTTATTTATTGGAATGTATTGGAACCTCAGTTCTGGGTATTCCCAAGCAATAATTGAATCATAAGGGCAGTTTAAAATTAACATGCTAAATATTAAAATATTTTCGAAAATGTTCTAATTAATTTCTGCAGCTTCAGTTTTTCTTATGTAACCTTAACATGTTGTAATCAGAAACAAAGTTTGAACTGATACTCTAAAGAAAGGCTAAAGAAATGTTCAATGTTTTAAATTGAAATGTATGTGTTAATCACATTTTCATCAGTGAAATGTAACATAGCTAAGTTAAAAAATAATTCCCTGGATGCTGTCAAGTCTTTGAAGGCTGGCTCTATATCACTAGTTTAAAATGAACATGCTAAATTATAAAATGTTTTCTGAAATGTTCCAATTAATTTCCGAAACTTATTTTTTTCTTCTGCTATCTCAACACTGTAATCAGAAACTTTTATCTGTTATTTTGGTCAAAAGTTTGAACCGTAACAAAAGATACTGAAACTTTAAAAATTCAGCGTTATAAATTTAAATGTATTAATCACTTTCTTTTAGAAACGTGTAAGAAATATTCCCATCAGTGAAATGTAACATAGCTAAGTTAAACAATAATTCCCTGGATGCTGTCAAGTCTTTGAAGGCTGGCTCTATATCAGTAGTTTAATATGAACATGCTAAATTATAAAATGCTTTCTGAAATGTTCCAATTAATTTCTGAACATTTTATTTTTTTCTTGTTATCTCAACACTGTAATCTGCTATTTTGGTCAAAAGTTTGAACTGTAACAAAAGAAACTGAAACTTTAAAACTTCAGCGTTTTAAATTTAAACGTATTAATCACACTTTCCATCAGATCAGTTTCAGAAAATGATCAAATATGATTCTCATCAGTGTGACAGTTTGTCAGCTAGGGACCAAAGCTTGTATCCATTACAAAGCTACGTCAAGCAACAATTCTCTGGCAGCGTTAGTCTGTTGACTTATTCCCCGACTACACTTTGTGAATGAGTTGTCCAATGCCCTGCCATTTTAATGTTCATGTTGTTCTTGTTACTGTTGTTCTGTAAAAGGAAAGTTTTTAAATAAAGCAATCCAAATTGCTGAAAATGTTTTTTTTTATTTTTTTTATTATTATTAATTCCAAAAGATGATGAACCTCATTATAAACATTCAAATTATGGTACATGATAGATTTGAGGTATAATTTAGCAACCGCTCCTTTGTTTTTATGCTCGGACAAAATGCATAGACAGTGAAAACTAAAGCATCAAAATGACATGAACACTTGCCTTTAGTTACAAGTTGTGGAGAAATGAAAGGCATATTGGCACAGAGGATAACAGCACAAACTCTGGACTGAGTTGCTTTACAAGCATTCCTCCGCTTTTACCGTGATCAATCCATTTGTGTTTCAAGTGTGTATACTTTGATCATTTCAGGGGTGGCTGTGTCAAAGCATGTTTCACACTCAACATATTCCCAGACTTCATTTCTTTTGACCAATGACACAAGACTGACTGATTTGCAGCTTTGTTCCTAGATATCAGAAAATAAGAATCAGGATTTTGAACCTGAACACCATCCGGTAAATTGTTCCTTACACATATAAAGAGTATTAACATGGAGGGTGTGATGAATACATGTTCACATACTGAATGTGCCAAATGAGGTTCAGCTAAAAAGAAGCAATGACTTGTTTTTCATTTCTGTCTCGTAACAAATCCTTTTCCACGTAAAAAGTGTCATTTCTCTTGGTTTTATCTTTTGCGTTCGCCTTTCTGTGTACGCTTCTTCTCCTTCTCTTTACGGTCTTGTTTGGCCAGTTTGTCCTTCTCCCGCTGCATCTTGTCCCCTTCCTTCTTCTTGTGAGAGTCTTCGCGAGCCTGGTCCCGCTTCTGCTTCTGTCTGTTCAGCACCTCCTCCACGTTGGTGTTCTTAAACAGGGCTGACACGTACAGTAAAGGACAAAGCAAAAGTACTCTCTGCTTATGTATCATTTACTACATATTACCACTACGGTATGGAGGTGTAAATGATTGGAGCTGTGTATCGTGTAGTCAGGGTTAATGCAGCTATTGCATTATCCATTCATATTGCAATTAGTAACACTGAATTCCATGTGACTTTAAATGGTCATACGGCTTTAGAAAGGATACACTTTTCATTTCCAGCAAAGTTATTCCCACATGCTGGCTCCTCTTCTTCAGCTTCAGTGCTTTTTGTCAAGGAATGAACTGAAATCTTAAGAACCACAGCTGAAGCAAACATTCACTAGATGAGACAACATGGACAGTCATTACATTACAATTTGTAAAAAATAAAGGATATTCCTCGTCGTCTGTCACATTAGCGTACTGAGCAAGCAGGGCTTCTTTCCTTTTCTTCGTCTCCTTGGACACCTCCTCGTGTTTCACCGTAATCTGAGCTTGTTTTTCTATCAGGCTGGCGATGGCCTGCACCTCAGCTACGGGGGAGAAAAACAGAACACAGCCAAGCTGTACATAAACCACAATAACATGTAGTACCTTTACTTGCATTAAAAGTACTGTTAATATGAAGGTACATGAACAGAAGGAGCCACTAGGGCACCCATCTGAGCTCAAGACGGCATACACATCCTTATGGTTGTGTACAGAGCAAACAAGCTCTTTCCAGTACTTACACTGACGAAACAAACTTCATCCTATCACAAAAAACTTTTGTGCACTCTCAGGGACTGTTTTTGTTTAGTTCTTTTTTTTTCAGGACACGTTAATCTTTCCGGGAGACTAAAGTGTCTTTGTGCACTCTGCTCCAAACTCAAAGCAAATGATTTTTAAACTCAAAGAGCTAATCCCTCTGTATGTTTAACTGGTATTGATGCATGACTCAGTAGCAAGCTGTCTTTGCTCTGTTTAGTCAAGATTTAAAAGAGTTGACGAGCCTGCTGGCTTTATTTTGGACTGCTTATATGAAGTCTTATACGACTATATAACTTTCTGTGCAAGTTTGGACTGCATCCTGTTCTTCATTTCATTGATGTATGGTTGCATCATTATAACTGTGCAGCCCTGTGTGTGAATGTTCTGCAACATTTTGCTGCCAACCTTGATAACTTTGTTCCCTGAACTTTTTATTTGTAAAATCTGACATGTCAATGAGATTGTGAAGGTGTATGAATCAAAAGTTACATAAATACCATCATCATCACTTTTGGCTGCTGATCTGTCGCGCCAATCTGTCCACTGCTTGATGATCTCTTTGCAGACATCCTCCACGGTGTCCTCATCCTGCACACAAAAGGACAAATAACAGTTAAGTACTAACAGTTAACTTTATACACTCAGTAGCTTACTGTCCAAACCAGGTTATTAATGGATAAGCATCAACACAGCCTGTTGTAGTATGTGACGAGGCATAGTCAGGTGCTTTAGGGACAACAGCAGCACTCACACAGTGGTACTGGTTGCATCATTACTGTTCACACAATGTGAATTGTGTGAACAGTAAGTATTATTCCTAATTCAGATAATAACAGCCGGTAAACTGACAGCCCCTCCGCCCCCCTGTGACTGTCTCTCCCTAACACACAACTGAGGACACATGAGGACAGACAGACAGCAACACAAGAGGAGAGACAGACAGCAACACAAGAGGAGAGACAGACAGCAGCACATGAGGAGAGACAGACAGCAACACATGAGGAGAGACAGACAGACAGACATGAGGAGAGAGAGACAGACAGACATGAGGAGGGAGAGACAGACAGCAACACATGAGGAGAGAGAGACAGCAACACATGAGGAGAGAGAGACAGACAGCAACACATGAGGAGAGACAAACAGACAGACAGACATGAGGAGAGACAGAGAGACAGACAGACAGACAGCAACACATGAGGAGAGACAGACAGCAACACATGAGGAGAGAGAGACAGACAGCAACACATGAGGAGAGACAGACAGCAACACATGAGGAGAGACAGACAGACAGCAACACATGAGGAGAGACAGACAGCAACACATGAGGAGAGAGAGACAGACAGCAACACATGAGGAGAGACAGAGAGACAGACAGACAGACAGCAACACATGAGGAGAGACAAACAGACAGACAGACATGAGGAGAGACAGAGAGACAGACAGACAGACAGCAACACATGAGGAGAGACAAACAGACAGACAGACATGAGGAGAGACAGAGAGACAGACAGACAGACAGCAACACATGAGGAGAGACAGACAGCAGCACATGAGGAGAGACAGACAGCAACACATGAGGAGAGACAGACAGACAGACATGAGGAGAGAGAGACAGACAGACATGAGGAGGGAGAGACAGACAGCAACACATGAGGAGAGAGAGACAGACAGCAACACATGAGGAGAGACAGACAGCAACACATGAGGAGAGAGAGACAGACAGCAACACATGAGGAGAGACAGACAGCAACACATGAGGAGAGAGAGACAGACAGCAACACATGAGGAGAGACAGAGAGACAGACAGACAGACAGCAACACATGAGGAGAGACAAACAGACAGACAGACATGAGGAGAGACAGAGAGACAGACAGACAGACAGCAACACATGAGGAGAGACAAACAGACAGACAGACATGAGGAGAGACAGAGAGACAGACAGACAGACAGCAACACATGAGGAGAGACAGACAGCAACACATGAGGAGAGACAGACAGCAGCACATGAGGAGAGACAGACAGCAACACATGAGGAGAGACAGACAGACAGACATGAGGAGAGAGAGACAGACAGACATGAGGAGAGAGAGACAGACAGACATGAGGAGGGAGAGACAGACAGCAACACATGAGGAGAGAGAGACAGACAGCAACACATGAGGAGAGACAGACAGCAACACATGAGGAGAGAGAGACAGACAGCAACACATGAGGAGAGACAAACAGACAGACAGACATGAGGAGAGACAGAGAGACAGACAGCAACACATGAGGAGAGACAGACAGCAACACATGAGGAGAGAGAGACAGACAGCAACACATGAGGAGAGACAGACAGCAACACATGAGGAGAGACAGACAGACAGCAACACATGAGGAGAGACAGACAGCAACACATGAGGAGAGAGAGACAGACAGCAACACATGAGGAGAGACAGAGAGACAGACAGACAGACAGCAACACATGAGGAGAGACAAACAGACAGACAGACATGAGGAGAGACAGAGAGACAGACAGACAGACAGCAACACATGAGGAGAGACAAACAGACAGACAGACATGAGGAGAGACAGAGAGACAGACAGACAGACAGCAACACATGAGGAGAGACAAACAGACAGACAGATAGACAGACAGAAACACATGAGGACAGACAGACAGACAGACAGACAGCAACACACCAGACAGACAGACAGCAACGCATGAGGACAGACAGACAGACAGACAGACAGCAACACACCAGACAGACAGACAGCAACACATGAGGAGAGACAAACAGACAGACAGACATGAGGAGAGACAGAGAGACAGACAGACAGACAGCAACACATGAGGAGAGACAAACAGACAGACAGACATGAGGAGAGACAGAGAGACAGACAGACAGACAGCAACACATGAGGAGAGACAAACAGACAGACAGACATGAGGAGAGACAGAGAGACAGACAGACAGCAACACATGAGGAGAGACAAACAGACAGCAACACATGAGGAGAGACAGACAGACAGATAGACAGACAGAAACACATGAGGACAGACAGACAGACAGACAGCAACACATGAGGAGAGACAGACAGACAGACAGACAGCAACACACCAGACAGACAGACAGCAACGCATGAGGACAGACAGACAGACAGACAGCAACGCATGAGGAGAGACAGACAGACAGCAACACACCAGACAGACAGACAGCAACACATGAGGAGAGACAGACAGACAGACAGACAGACAGAGAGACAAACAGAGAGACAGACAGACAGACAGAGAGACAGACAGACAGACCGGCTGAACACGCCGCTGTGCATAGTCACCAGGATAGCGGATAGGATGCCCTGCAGCGTCTCTTCTTTCTCCTCGTCGCTGTCCTCCTCTTGTAGCAGCCCCAGTATGTAGACTCCGTACACCTCCCGGTCCACCTCCAGAGAGTCTAGTCGGTCATTCAGCCAGTCTTCAAACTCACCGGCGTCTGCACCGGGCGCAGCCATCATGGCCCTCTGGGGTCCTTCGGCGTTTGCACACGACACGAGGCTGTCCTCTCTCAGTGCCTGTCGAGAAATGTAACGAAAACTACTTTGATATTTAAGCTTTTTACGTACAAACGACGAGGTAACCGTCCAGGTAGCGGAATAACTTATAATGTAATGCTAATGTACCGAGTATATTAACAAAGTATTTGATTCGCAGGTGTCAGGTGTCAAGTGCCAACACAAAAAGCTGGAAGAAAAGAAGACTAATAACTCTGTAAGTCACCAATTTAGCTAATCAACGCCAGAATAAACATGTTAACAGTTTTTCTTGTTAGCGCATTTTTTGACGGAATTGCAACAGAATTGCGTTGCTAGGCAACAGCTTGGGTCCATGTGTACTTCCTGTCAGCTGATGTTATTCACGTGCACTGCAACCAGGAAGAAACTGTGACACATTTAGAATGTTTACATTTAAATCTGTGTCAAGGGTCTAAATATTGTATATTTGTGACATCATGAATGGGCAGAAACCCGGACAGCTTGTTTCAAATGCAGAGTTTCTGAATACGGGCTGTGTGTGTTTCCCTGTGGATTGAGTGTTTCCATACTTTCACAGTATTTATATAGGACTTAAGCCTGCTTTATAATAAAAAAACATGAAATCTCACTTTTTTATAATATGGGACCTTTAAGTATTGGCCTATGCTACATCCACCCCCCATGTTCTTACTCAGTGGTGGAAGACGTACTCAGGTGTTTTACCTAAGTAAAAGTACTAATAGCATAACCCCAGTGTAGAAATACTCTTTTAAAAGTAAAAGTCCTGCATTCAAAACTTTACTTAAGTAAAAGTACAAAAGTATTAGCATCAAAATAGTAAAAAGTAAAAGTACTCATCATGCAGAATGGCCCATTTCAGAATAATGTATATTACTGGATTATAATTAGTGATGCATTAATGTGTTCATCATTTTAATGTTGCATCTGGTAAAGGTGGAGCTAATTTTAATTATTGTATATACTGCTGGGTAACTTAACCTATAATAATACATCATAATTTATTAGTTTATTTGTAGTTTCCATTATGAATCTAAATCTACAAAGTAACCAGTAACTACAGTTATCAAATAAATGTAGTGGAGTAAAAAGTACAATATTTGCCTCTGTAATGTAGTGGAGTTGGAGTATAAAGTAGCATAAAATAGAAATACTCAAGTAAAGTACAGGTACCTCAAAATTGCACATAAGTACACTACTTGAGTAAATATACTTAGTTACAATCCACCACTTTCTACCTTTCTACTGTGCTGTCCTCACCGTTAGCTGGTATATTTTGTCTTCCCCTGTCTCTTTACCAAATAACCACATATAGCCACCTCTTCCCATTGCCCCTCACTGATGTCTACCTGTTCCCCATTAAGAACTTTTGGTACCTACTTTGCCCACTGTATAAAATATACGCTACACTACAGCTTGTAGTCTATGAACACAGGTCTTGTCAACTGTCCATCTGACTGAAAATGGCTGTGATAACTTTGGCTTGTTAAATTAATTTTAGCAGCCAAAATTCCAATCAGAGCTAAAAGCTGAGTGTTGGCAGTCACATAACGTGCCCTGGGATACTGCCACAAATCCCAAAGTTCTTGATTGAAAATTAATGTTCGATTGTCCCACAGTTAACAGAAGTACTTGTGCACTCAGTCGTAGGTTTTGAGCACGAGGCATGCCAGTAGTCTAATTGAAATTCTGATTTCAAAATAATCAGCTATTCTTTTTTAAATTCAGTGGGCAGCTGGCAATCACGCAGCCTTTTGGCAGAACATAATCATCACAACATAGCAAAATGCTGGAAAAACTACTTGTTTCCACCATGTAATGAATTGAATTTGTTTGATTGTAAACCTCTGAGAAGGTCGTCGCAATGCATCATCGGCACTGAGTTAAAGGAATGGTAGAGGTATAAGTTTTATGATTGCATTTATTTTTTACCGTGCACCTCTAACTTTTTCATCTCTGGGGTCGTTGCCTGTGCAAATGGAGGCACAGATGACATACAGACGTTTTGTTTCCATTGACATCCCATCGTGACTTTTTGCTTTTCGGCCACTGGGTGGAAGTAGAGGACACAGATTTGTTTACTCCTCTCTCGTGATAGAGACAGAGGATATCCAGTCTTGGATTCAGTTGCATGACAGTAGTTTGGAGCTTATTTAGTATGTGATTCATTGCAAATTGCTCCATGCATGTGCATCAGACTCCCGTTTATTAAAGTGTAGTTGTAAGCAGAGCTGTGGAGCAAGAAAAATGCCCTGCCAGCTGTTTGTTCGTCCTCTTTCATTTGACACTGGGACAACACCTCCCAGCTGTTTGAATACATTAAACAATTGTTTCCATGTGAATGGCTTGATCCTGCTTCCAGAAAGCACTTTGAGCAAGGGGGTTATTATTTACCCCCCCACATTGACACACACACACACACACACCCCGCAACCCCCTAGTTATACCCCGAACACACACATGCCCACACACACGCTCCCCTTCCCACTGCTCCTACATAATGGCTTCACACGTCGCTGGCCTTGCAGTAATGAAGTGTGAAGCTTCTGTGACGCCACGGGGAAGCTACCGCGTGGAACTGTACTCTCTATTTTAGTGCACCACCTTCAATTCCTTACAGCCCAGATACACATTTGCACACACATTTAGCCCTCTTTGTATTTTCTACAGGCACAATTCAAACTAACTTTCATCAAACACCCTAAAACAATTGTGAAACCAGACTGATAAGTTGGTGCACCATGCTCAGGACTTCTACTTTTGTGCTAATAGTGCTTTGCAGATGGTTTTGCTTGCTTTTGAGGTGCTGATTGACATGAATGTCCCTCAATGAATTTGAAGGTGCAACTCAATGCTGCAAAGAACTAGTTAATTGCAGTGTGCAAAAAGAGTAATAAACTCTTGCAGGCTGTTCTCATACACCATTTGTAGCTATATGTATGAGAATGTACGAGTAATGCACTGTAATTCATATATATCCCACAAAATCAATTTATATGTAATCCACATAATCGCAAACCAGGAAGTATAAAGTGCGACAAATGCGACGTAGGGAGGAGATCGAGGTGGATGGGTGGGTCAAAAAACACCGGGCCCAGGAGACCGGCGTGTCCCGTGTGAAACCAGAAATCAACGTTGATTTGTCACGCAACTTCTGTAGTTAAGTTACGCCACTTCCAGAGTTATTTTAACCCAAACCACAATCATATCCTAAACCTAACTAAGTAGTTTTGTTGCCTAAACTTAACTAAGTAGTTTTATCGTCTAAACCTAACTAAGTTCTTTCCAGTGACGACAGAAGTTTATTTTGAAAACACTGTAGGTATGTTACGAGTGGAAATTGACTTGTGTTGCTGCACATTTGTAGTAAAACGCATGAAAAATGAGTAATAACTATTCATAAGATATCATACGAGCCATTGTCTGAGGATACGTTGACTCTTGGAAAAACATTTTTACTTGTTTCAAAGTAAAAAAAATTGGAAGTAGGTCTTCAAAGTTGCAGTTTCATTGATGTCCGTCGGCGCTCGCTTGCCTTGTATTATTACAGGCAGTACAAGTGCATTAATTTCACGTATACTAACTGCCAAAATATTGCCCTGTTAACAGAGTGGTGTGCAAGTTTTAGGGAAAGTGCCATTACAACAGGCTGGCGTATAGTCATATTTCAAGCTGAGGGGCCCAGGGTCGATGCATAATGCCATTGCCTCTCTCTTAGTACTGCATAGCTTTAGGACGCCTGTCCTATTTATATTGAGGGGCTGTGGATTGATGCGAAATGACGAGGGCCGCGAGGCTGCTGAGTGGGTGGGCATCCACATGCTCCGCTCCACAGGCAACCCTTTCCTTCTATACACACACACACACACACACACACACACAGATACACACTTGTCTTCATGTCCCAATGCCACCAGCCTTAGAAAAGCCCTACAGTCTCAATGTGCAATGTCCTCTCTCTGTCAACATATCCTCTATCCCAACGTTAATGTGACAGAATATAACCACCAGAGCCCAGAACAACCAGGCAGTGCAGAGCAATGAAAAACAGCATGTGTAACAGGCATGTTTCCTCATCTTCTCTAGCAGTTTGCCTCCTCATCACATCACAGCTCCAAGTTTAACATGATGGTAATTCCATTGAATAAGCCTGTTAAATAGTTTGATATGTGGTAGTGCTGAGACCTGGATTCACATGTACAACATCTCATCACAACATGTTACATTAGAGGACATAATTACAAGTGAAATCAAATTAATGGCATTGTTACAGCAATGTAATATTTCACTAAATAGAAGTTATGGTACCATTAATGTGATTCATTTTCATCATTTCAGAGTGGACAGTAGAAGACGTCAGCGATCCAACCTGTGAGACATGACGGACGCCAGGCGAGAGACAAGCCACTAACAGTAATTACGACCACCACACAACATAATGATTCTAATAATATTAATACGTGATGTTGTATTTCTTTTTGTTCACTGTAAATGTGTTGTACATCTGTTCTTCTATTTTTATTCCCTTCTAACAACTCACTTTCTCACACACATACATACTGTACACACACTCTTACTCTGGCTCTCACACACTGACTCTTCTTTTGCCCCCCTCCCACCCACACACACTCTTTGACAGACATACAAACTCTATCTTTCCGTGGTTAGTAGAGAGAAGTAATAAGAGAAGTGAGAGAGAAAGCGAGTAGCCCAGTAAAGTCAGCGGACTTAAGTAATGTTTGACTCCTTCTGTCCATCCATCAGTGTCAGATTGCCATTATTAAACATTGCTGATTGCTTATTGATTTGGCAAGACAACATTAAGGATATCAAATCTTGGTTGCCAAGATTGTCTCACCACATTTACTGTGTGCAGGGCTCGCTGATTTCATGTTCCCTTTGTTTATGGTTCACCAGAGCTACAAATGGAAGCATAACTGTTAATAGGATTCAGTGGCGGTAGAAGTACTCAGGCCCTTTTATTAGAGGCGCTCTACACGACATCCAGAGCATTAATATAGCAGCAAACAACTATTTGCTATGTAAAGATATAGAGGAGTAATGTCTACCTGAGCAGAGAATGAAGTCACTCTCCCTCTGTGTGTGTTGTAATCTGAGCTTCTCCTCGCTTTGTTGCCATAGCCGGGCCGGCTGCGTGTGCTTTTAGTGCACGTTCGTCAGGGCTGGGAATCAGTACTCGATACCTTTACGGTATCGACTGAAATAACCCAGTACCAAGTAGTATTGAATCTTATCCTGTCAAATGATACTTGCGTTCGATCCTTTTTGTTCCCAGATCTAGTAACAAATGACTAAAGTGTTTGTATGGTTTTGCTTGCGGCTAATCACCGAAAGCGATGTGTGATTGTCCCGCTACCGCAGCAACTACAACCCATACAGTCTGTGGCGTGGTGGAGTCGAGCGCGGTGTATTTGACGGAGTTGGCAGTTCAGCGTGCCGAGATGCCACCAAACGTTTGAAAGTATGTCTGTACTACATGCCTGTGGCGTCTCATAGAAATGCTGTGTTGGTGGCATTTTACGCAACTGAATGCTTCCATTCACTTGATGGGTATCAAATGAAGTAGAAAAGGACCTGTGATTGGCCAGTTAGATTTTTTAAAGCCTGAAAACAGAGCCATGAGGAGGTGCAGAAGTCTAGTTATCTCTCAGAACACTTGAATTACAATATGCTGAAAGGTTATAATGGATTTTTTGCCCACTGATACATAATTTTATCTATAAAATGTCATAACATTTAAATAATACTTGACCAGGTGCAAAACTGCTTTCTGTAAAAGGTTGCAAACCAAAAAGGTTGAGAACCACTGTTTTAATCTTTAACAATGTAGCCTATTGTATATGTCTTTTAAAGTAAAATCTTAATCTGAAAAGTAACTAGTAACTAGCTGTCAAATAAATGACGTACAATATATCCCCCGAATGTAATTAAAAAAAAAAAAATTATATAGTTTCATAGCATTATATGACAAAATAGAATAAAGAAAATTAAAATAAAATGATTTTAAAAAAGTGTGAATATTCAGGTACAGTACCTCAAATTTGCAATTAAGTACAGTACTTGAGTAAATGTACTAAGTTACTTTGCCCTATTTTCGGTTCAGGGATGCTGTCAAGTCATTTCAATTAAAAAGTTTAAGCACAAGTAAAGATATGAGTCAGTGGTGTTGAGGCCAAATAGCTGATTCGTGTTGATTTTCTCTTGTGCAATCTGAAGTTACCAGATTTGTGACTCAAGTCTAACACCTCTGATGGATAAAGAGGAGTCATCAAATTAAAGCTGTTTTGTTTGACTTGTTTAATGATCTGTGCAGGACTGCTTGGATTTCAACTTCAGTGGCTGCTCAGCAGCGATGCGTGCTGGTTCATCAGTTTGCTGGAGCCCAGTGACTGTGTGTCTCTTTGGAGGAGAAAAATTAACTTGAGCTGATAGCAGAGGGAATAATCTGGTTATGCGTAATGAGGGCTCTTATTAGTAGTTAATGCATCTATCAGGTTGAGTGTGCTGGTGGTGGACTTCCCACATCTCCCTCTCAGGAGGCATGGTGCTTTCACTCCGCTCATCTCGCTTTTTAGTCTGAATCGTAGGCAATTAAAACCCTGCCATGTGAATGTGGAGAAAAGGTAATGAATATGGAACACTAACGCGGGGAAGTCCGCGGAGACCGCTCGTCGAGTTCTGAGGGTTCCTTTCTCCAAATCATCGGGAAGCACAAAGACCATTTGACAGCGTTTTTTTTCTCTCTGTGTGCGTGTGACTCCCCAAATGGTGGCCCAGAGGTTTTAAAAATGCGAAGCCCATTCTTTCCAGGTTGTTGAACTTCCGTGACCTCTGGCGGCGCTGAGAAACTTTTTGTCGTGGGTTTGGCGCCCTGCCTGGCTGGCCGTGCCAGCTCTCGCCGCTTGTGAGCAGAGCAGAGGAGTGATGGGTAGGGTGGCTGAGTGGATGCGTCTAGACAGCCAAGTGGAGGAGGGCAAATATTTAGCCATGCCACTTGGGGAGGGGATCCAGGCCTCCTCCCCCTGCTAAAGCATGCCTCTTAGCCCCAGAATCAGGCCATGTCTCCTTCCCGCTCCCTGCGCTGCTTCACACTCTGTATTCAGGGTCACGGATCTCATTTCTTGGTTAATATTTCAAGCTGGCCACAGATGGGGAATTAAATTGAAGACCTGGCTTGGTACGGGGCATAAAGGATGGATTTTGGGGGCTTCTCTGAGAGATGATATGAAAAGGAAATGGATGCTGTAGATTTAGCTGTACTTAGGCTACTTTTAAGGGTCTGTGTAAATGAATGCATGAAACGCTGACTGAGTTGTCTGCTTACTGACAGCGGAAACAACCCCCACAGCCATCTTATTATCCACTGTGACACATCAGTCACCTCATTTTAAAATGACTGTTATTTTGCTGTTGATGGCTGAATGCAATTCCCCCCCCCCTCTCTCCCGTACAAAACAGTGTCAGGCTGATGTTTGACAGTATAGGTGTTTACATGCACGCTCCAATATATCCCAATATTTCTCCAAATGCACTGAAGCAAATTCCCATGGATTTTCTCCCCGCCTATGCCGCATTTGAATAAATCCGTAATCAGATGAATTGCTGTCAGATGACTGCCTAACAAGGCTACTCAAATCAGGGTAAATATTGACAGCACATGACAGTTTATGGTTGCCACGCTGACAACAATACACGTCCTCCCATCGCTGTTCTGGCAGGACGGCGACACAGAGGGGAGAGTAAAAGTTGGAGTGAGAGAGAGAGAGAGAGATGGAGAGCAGTCCGGCGAGGCTTAAGCTCAGTTGTTCATGCTGCTCGTTGGTCGGTGCTGCAGACTGGCGCTGGTGTCGCGTCTGCTGACGGGCTGAGTCCACCCTGCTCTGCTGGTAGCCGTCACTCACTCCCACATCAGACAGCGCGGCGCAGCCTCACGCCACCTGTGTCTGCACGATGATCTGTCTCTCTGGCCCTCTATTCTTCATCTGGTCCCTCTTGCTCAGAGCCAATGAGAAGAGCTGCTTTTTGTTCTGGTGGGAGAGAGCTCAACACACTCTTGCATGTTGAAGAGGAAATCCATCAAACGGTCTTTTCTCTAACCATCAGGAGCCATCAAGCAGCGCTGAAACCAGCAGTTGATTAATCAATAGTCTGATCTGCAGAAAATTTACTTGCAACAGTTTTGATGATAGATTAATCATTAAGGTAATTTATCAAGTGAAAGTGCTTCCTCTGTCATATCATTGACTACGTTTACATGCACACTAATATTCCACTGTTATTCCAAATATGACAATATTCAGAATTTGATATGGGTATATATAAACAGCATATTCCGTTTGGATATTCTGAATTAGGCCTTATTCCGAATGGAGCATTTTCCGATTAAGACATGTGGGTATGTACTGCACATACGTCTCAGTTGGGTTTTTTACAGCAGTTCGCGACACACTGGCTCTTGCCTGTTTACGGACAGCTCTGTGCGTTGTACACAAACAAAAGAAAAGCCCATATTTCTGATCGGAAGGAGAAACACACCTACTTTTAAACTTTACGAAAGACTTGGATATCAACAGGTTTTTGGATATGCGCAAATATTGCAATGTTGCAATGCAATGTTTGTGGTTGAATCCCGTGTTCCCAAGACGTGTGCCGGATAGAGAGCTCCACCAATTAACATCTCAGCAGATCATTTGTAACATACTGTACCTAAACTGACCCCTCACTAACCTTATATCTTACAATAGCAATTTTATTTTTGGTATTCATCCTGAGACGAAGGGCCACCTGCTAAATCTAATATACGGCAGAAAATTTCAGCTGAGAATCTTCAATTAATATTTACCTTAAAATAAAACTTTTAAATATACAATTATTTTCTGTGAGCTCTTGACAGAATTATAAATTCTATATCACCACCAATCTCATCCTGTTTTTACCAAATTTGGGCTGCAATCATCACAACAAAACTCCTGATGGGACTGGATGATGACATTTGTCTTCCCTTCTCTCTTCTAGAGCGCATTTCTGCACAATTGGGGAATTTCCAATCAGGGATGGGTCATCATTTAAAATTTTTCGAATGGTCATTAAATTATAAAAAAATTAATAGTTTACGCGACTATTGTCTTATCTTACCGTCGCAGCCTCCACCGTCTGGTAGTAACATTACTATCAGGCGGCGGTAAAATATGTATGGCATGTTCAGTTTAGCTCTTTTCTGTCGGCCCAGCTGTGTGTGTGTGTGTGTGTGTGTCTGTGTGTGTGCCCAAGAGTTCAGCTGGAGATCAGCCGGTCAAGTGTTAGAGCATCGTAAAACACACTTCATTCAAACTTGACAGAAACAAAATAAAACTCACCAAAAACATCTTGGTTAGTCTCTCCACTGTTCCAACAATTTGGTCAAAATAAACCCTTAATTCATCGAGTTAGATTTAAAGGTGTACCGGCTCTACACACCGTTTTCCTCTGATTTTGTTGTCTCTCTCCACGGAGCAGCTGCGGGAGGGCGTGGGCGACCTTCGAAGAATGATTGAATGGTTCCCAGGGATTATCGAATGGTATTTTTTGCTTGAAATCCCTATTTTCAAAATGATACACCGGCCTGATCTCAAACACTGCATACAAATGTGTGGATCCCACCGTCGTGACTTATTGAAAGCATTAGTGTCACTTTCATGTAAACCTCGTAGGGCTCACCCATCTGTCTGTCTGTGCTGTTACAGTGTGTGTCATCAGAGTCTACAACTGCAAATTACAGCTTATTAGTACCAATACCAGCAGTGACAACATTTATCAGGGAAAACATCTCCCACTCTCCCTAATTGTCCCCCTCTGGGCCCACTGTTATGTGGACCGGTATCGACGGCCAGCCAGTCATTAGGACATCACACTTGAGCTGACGAGCAGCGAATTCAGGGGACATGTCCGCCCCGATTGGTTAATTTGATGTGAGTAGACTGACACCACGTCTGGAGCCGATGAGGTATTTATAGTCTGGGTGATGAGATCCAGACACCCACCGTTAGTTCGTGCGCTTCTGTTCGTGAACCCCCGATAGAGCGCTGCCCACTGGGGGCCGGTGGCGAAAGCGAGGCGGCCCGGGATATGAATAGCTGGCGGGGAACAGCGTGCCGGAGGTGGAAAGGGCAGTGAAGTTTATATGTCAAAGAACAAGAGCGAGGAGCTGATATTCAAGTGTATCTGTCAGTCTCTGCTGGCTTATATGAGAGTGAGTGACAAAGGGCGCAAGTCAGCCCGGCCTGCCTGAGCTGTTTTGTCTCTTCTCAACAATGGGATCTTGTCTGGTACAGATACGTTGCCTGTCTGTCAGTTTTCCTCACTGATATTTTGTCACTTTTGTCTGTGCGGTCAGCGCTGCGTGCGGCCGGCTCA
Source organism: Sebastes umbrosus (assembly GCF_015220745.1). Taxonomy (NCBI): domain Eukaryota; kingdom Metazoa; phylum Chordata; class Actinopteri; order Perciformes; family Sebastidae; genus Sebastes; species Sebastes umbrosus. The sequence goes on along the minus strand of NC_051282.1, from coordinate 20,284,265 downwards.
TCGTGCACCTTCACATGAATGCCTGTGTGTGTTTCTGTTGTCAGATTGTGATCTCCAGTCAGGTAGAATTGTCCCTGCTGCTGCCCCTCGTTCATGGCGATACCTCCATCCTGCCACCTTCCACTTCACGCTGCTAACATCCTCAGGGAGTGACAGATAGAAATCAGAGCCTAAGCCGGGCTTTCAGCAGATCAGCACCTGCTCAATGCTGCGATTTTTAAAAAGGGCTTCGCCTCTCAACTCCGAGACACCTCCCAGCCTACAGACCCTGTTCTTAAGTTTCTTACTACTGTAGGATCGCACACTAAAGTTGCCTCCGGTGTCCACAGATTTGTCTCTTTCACCCTCGACCAGGAGCTCACATCCCATCATTTTCCACACCGAAGGACCATGCAAGTAAATCATGTTTTTTATCCCAATTGTTTTTGGTGATCAAACCCAACTTTTCTTTCCTGCCAATTAAAAGGCTTTGATGTCTATCTGTGCGATGGCTGGGGCTGGAGAAGCATCTCTCTTCTGCTGCCTCTTGGCTACCAAAGGCCAGACTTGTGCTGGCACAAGATAATCTCCAGTTCTCACACAAACAAGATAAAAAAAAAAAAATGAGAGAAGGATTTACTCCCATCCTGCCTGTCAGGCAACCCACTGAAGACAGGGGAATTATTTTGGCAGCAACACTAATGTGGTGACGGTTGTTGTTTCCTAAACTGATTTCCTTAATCCGCCACTTGTTCCACGCTTTGTAAACATGGGGGGGCTTGATTTTGTAATCTGGGAGGTCCCATTGACGCACAGACACACATTCACACGCACACCAACAACTTGTCCCTCTAACCCCATCCTCGTCAGCCGCTGCCCTAATTAGTCAGAATTAAGACGAATGCCTGGGCCTCCCACGATCAATTGGTATCGAGCGGACCTTCGCTCGCCCCTGCCTGGGGGCCTCTCTCGGCCGGCAGATCATTTATATCAATCGCTTTTGTTTTTCTTTCCTTCCCCCCTTCCCATTCTTCCGCACACCAAGTGCAAGGTTCGGTCTATTGGTTGGCGAGCAGAATGGACGGCAGGCAAAATGGCAAAAGCCTGGCACAGTAACCGCTACAGTTGTATTGATGTCACAGGGACGCATTCTTCGAGAATACTCAGGGACACTTACGCCTGTCACAAGAATATGTGTGTTATTATATCCATTTGTGGGCGAGAGCTCGAGCATGTGTTCAGTGCTTTTTATGCCGTCTCCTTTCACTAACAAGCTCACCCTTTAGAAGCAGGAGTCCCTCTTCGCTGCCCTTTGCTCTTCTTGTTGCCCTTCTCTCTCTTGCTCTGCCTTTATTACTTGTTATTCTGGCTGAGGAGACGCTGGTCCATGCTTTTACTGATTTAGACCATTTGGATCAAGATAATAATCAGTAAAAATCGGCTGCTTATGTTACCTCCTTATTCTTTACCCACCCACGTTCTCTCTTTGTCGTTACTCGAGTCTTGAAACTAGTGGAGATCAAAGGACGGGAGGGACACTTGAGATAATAGATAGATAAAACACACTGCAAACCACAAGTGAAGGCATCAACCCGCATTGATTATTTTTGCAATAGAAGGAACCTGCTCGACTCGTAGCTTTGTCTTGCAAAGTTCAGCCGCTTTGACCTGCATCGCTGCTCGTGGCTGGATAACAGAGTCAAGTGAAATTCAGTGACTTACCGTTTTCAAGCCCAAATGTCTGTATGCCGGGTCAGGTCGATGGAAGATAGCGTTTTTATTTTTAGATGGATTTCTAAACCATTGTTTACTGGCAGGCATTATTTCTTTGTTTCTGCTGTAACCTGCTTTCCATTTCTTGTTTTTTTTCTACTCAATACCTGCAAATGTTACACACAATACCAGTGGAATTAGTGTGCTGTTCCTGTATTATTCTTAGGTCTACTCAGACACAGAACCTCAGGGGAATTTCATTTAAAGGACAAATTAAATAGAGACGAGGAAAGGGTACAAAAAGCACCCGTTTATTAGTTCCTTTCTCCAAGGTTAATGGTACAGTAGTGGACTGCCACTTACAGTGCAACAGACAGATGGATCCAGTTTGTCCTCTGTGTGTGTGCGTCTCGAGGGGTCACTGAGTGTGTACTTTGGTGTTACTATATGCTAGTAGTACATGAGAGTGTTAGATACTGACTGCTTCTACGCTGGAGGCGAGCTCAATCCTCTCAGGTCAGCTGCCTCTTCATGTTGCATGCTTTGTGTGCGTGCCTGGCGTATTTGTGATGTTGCATAGACCAGTGATGGCAGTACTGCATGTATGTGGGCGCCAAGCTTGGATAGTACACCACAGCACGTTAGCCATCCATGAGTTGGCAACTGGCTGCTTGGTTATTGGTGTGTAGTGTAGCGGTATGCCTTTGGTGTGATCCGCTTGGAGTTCAGTCCAGAGGAGTGAACCTTGGCTAACTGACTTGAGCTACGTAGGGAAGCTGAGATGAACCTGCAGGCTGCAGTCTAAGCTCATGTGCACCAAGTGTGGCAGTGCCAGAGTGTCTGCATGTGCATGCATGTGTTGTTTGAAGCGACTGAGTGTATGGCTGTGTTTGAAATTGCGTACTAACATACTATTCATACACTGTAGTATGTAGTATGTGGATTTTGTATAATGAAAAATGCCTGGATGTATACTAGATTAGCAAAAATTGTTATATGAGACGTGAGCTAACTGTACGTACTCGACTGCCCCACAATGCATTGCGTCTGGGTGCCTTGAGACCGTCCGTCAGTCTTGTGAGATTTTGATTTAGACTAAAAGCTGTTAGTATGCTACTTTATAAAGTTTTGATATGTTTTCATGTGAGAAAATAACTATCTAGATTCCCAATATGTGGTCAGTTTATCCAGGTAACGTCTGTTTGGATATTTGCTGCAATGTTTTCAGAGATGTGACGGAGCCGCTGGCGGGGTGCCTTGAGACCGGCCCGGCCTTCACTTACTTCAGTATGAACAGTCTGCTGGAAAAAAACATACTTAATTGTTCATTTAGTAGCAGTGGGCAACCTCCGGGCCTGAAAAGTGAAGTTATGTGGAAGTGCCTTAAACTTGCATTTTTTCCAGTGGCCTCTGGTTGCTAAAAGAAGTCTGATTGTATAGAAGTCTATGAGAAAATGACCCTACTGCTCACTTGATTTATTACCTCAGTAAACATTGTAAACATGAATTTATGGTCTCAATCGCTAGTTTCAAGTCTTCTTCAATACAGCATGATGTTCATTTAGTAAATTATGGTCCCATTTAGAGTCAAATAGACCATAAAGCAGGGTATGCTTTAGGGCGTGGCTACCTTGTGATTGACAGGTCACTACCACGGCGTTGTGCGGTCTTGGTGTCGTTGTAGAACTTTAACACTTTCACAGTGTGTTTTCAGTATGTGGAAGTCAATTGTAACATTTTGTCACCTAAAAATGTCGTATTCAGCGTTCGGTTGTACTTAACTCCCCCTTTCGTGTCACTTCTGTTTGTAAAAAAACAAGATGACGATGGCCAAAAACCAAGAAGGCCAAAATGTTGATCTCGAAGCTTCAAAGCGTCAGTCCACAATGGTTGACGTCACGGTGACTATGTCCACTTTTTATAGTCTGTGTTTTTTATTTGGGCACTCTGAGTCTGACTCATCCCAAAGGCCCAGGCTGTCCTGGCAATAGACCCTCCGTGTCATTCTCACATACTCTGTTGTTCTCTCAGTTTCGTTGCCACCTGCTATTTCGAGACGAGGGCTGACAGACTTCAACTCTGCCTTCTCATTTCCTTCAGATGCTGCTAGAGAGAGAGCCCTCATCTGTACAAACACAACCCCTGCTCTGTATCGCTACTTTGAACTCAGGGTCATTGGGGATATAAAAGACAGAAAGATAAACGCAGAGAGGGAGGAGGGGAGTAGCTCTATAGCGTCTTCATGGATTAATGGGAGGGAAAGCGGGACTATTAATCCTCCTTTCTCACTCTGCACTGTGGAGTATAGGATATGATGGAGACAAAGTGCCATGTAAATATTAACCAGTGTATCCTTTAACAATTGTGCCCATTCACCTATATTTTCTGCTTATTATCAGGTCTATAATGAGTCACAGAGGAGAAACACACCCTCCTGCTCTTCCTGTTTGTGTGTAAATGTGTTTGATTGGGTGGGATGGCTGGCAGCCACTTCTGTATTTCTGCCTAATTTGCCATTGTGAATACTATTTAGTTAAGTGGCCGAAGTTTGTTTTGCTCCCCAACTCCCTGCTGCGCTAGCATTACACCACTCAGGCTATACAATCAGAGAGAGATACAGGGATTTAAAGGAACAGGGACTGCAGTATCATGTTTTAAGTGAGGAGCACACCAAGTTTTGCTGATGAAGAGGGATGTGGTGAAGGGAAACGAATGCCCGGGCCCAGAAGTGTTGTACCAGTCTGAGAGATGGCCCCCCTGCGGTGGAGAGTCAACTGTGGCTAGCCTGAACTCCTGCCAAGCTCACTGGCTGTTTGAGTTGTTGCAGATGGCACAGACTGTAGCACTGATGTGGCAGGGTACACATTATGGAAGGTGAGAGAAACCGATATGCAATAATATTCATCCTTCACGTGTCCTCCAGATGAAGCTTTTCGGAGGCTGTGCTGTTGATCAGTTTACCCCTCAAGAAATGAGAACACCAAAATCAGCCATGATGTGTGCTGGGTAGATTTTGGCTCTGGTGCCCCACGTCAGCAAAACCACCAAATGATAAGGACTTATTTATGATGTGGTCCGAAGTTGTGTATGACATTTAGACAAATATTGCATAATATAACATACATACAGTGTTTCCCACATATAGACTTTACTCGGGTGGGGCGCTCAGGTATATTAACGCCTGCCAAAGTATATTTGCCGTCCCATTTTATCATTTTTTGATCAACATTTTTTTATCCGTCAGAGAGAACGACTCCATCCACGATCGAATAACCAGTGCCCAATCTCCACTCACTCTACCCGTCCCATACCTGTTTGTTCTGCTGAGAAGGGTCTGCCGACAATCACACATGCTCTGCAAAGAAACACAGAGAAGAAGACGGCTGGCACCTCAAATACAATCAAATTCTTTGCCCAACCCTGATACAAAGAATAGGGTCTGCATTTGACTATTCGTTTCTTGTTGTTTCCTTTCTCATATAGACTGATCTGGCAATCCGATAATCCATTGGCATGAGTTTCAGTGATGATTTCAACCACATTAACATAGTCAAATGCGGCCTGCCACAATTTCATAGTGAACGGAAAATATTTTTACACTTCTCAACCGGCGGTGTCCTCACAGTCTGCCCAGGGGATTCAACTCGGTTGGTTAGGAACAGCTGCTTGGTGCAGGATCCCCTCGTGGGACCTTTGCCCGGTGCTGGCTGGCCCTCGCCGGGTGCATTTCCTTCGTGGCCATGAGCCACGACCAGCTCTGAAGCCACGACCAGCTCTGAAGTTGGCTTGGGGCTCAGGCTGTGAGCTTTAAAGCACACCTCGCCCAAACCTCGCCGCTTCCTGATGCGCTGGACTTAATGCTCTCTGTTTATGATTATATTGTTTACTAGAGCACAAAGTTCTTCATAGATCTAGCATCTTAAAAAAAACAAAAAACAACGGCTCGACTTGAAGAATTTCAGGTCGACTGAGGGTGTAACCGTCAGGTGATTCAACCCTCCGACTTTCAGGGGTCAGCCCTACTGCTTCTCCTGTTTCACTGTGAATGTTATATGTGATGACTCAGAGCTAACAATCTCAAAAGTATGTCTGCCCACAAAAACAAACTTAATTACATCCACTATTGACTCTATTCTACAAACAACAGCTCTTTATTTTCTAAAATTTTGTCTTCTTAGTTTGGATAATATAAGTTTCCTATCATAACCTACTTTCCCGGAGCATTAAAGTGAACAATAACCAGAGATGTGTGGAAGATTTTGGTCACTGTTTTCTCAGCACACATTAGACTCTTCACCCAAAAACTTGGTATATCTATATTAACATTGTGCCAGTGGGTCTTTGCCTCTGAGGATGGTGAAGTGGCTGTATCTCAGTGTATATTACTGTGAAACTTCTACATACTGGACCCAGATGCAACAGTCAACAGTCTGGTTTCAGTCCTCCTACCTGATGAATCTGCTCACCAACTGAAAGTGCAGCATATCCAGAGAGAAAGAAGCAGGAGACAGCCTGTTCCCCTCTGCTTCATGATGCATTCACAACCAGAACATGTTGTTTTGAGATCCACATGACAGTTTCTTGTTAGCCTAGATCCTGAATAATCAGTTGTTGCCGGGGCTCCCAGCAGCGGCAGACTGCGGGGCCACAGAGACATGCCCAGGGATCCTTTAGGGGCCCCGGCTGGGGGGATGAGGGTGCTGTTTGACTGCTGCGTCTGTCTATCAGGAGATTTGTGTGCCGGCTCGGGGCACAGAGCGGAGACAGTGTCAGGGCGATACCCTTGACGGTGATGTGATTGAGTAGACAGCGGCGACCCGCTCCTTTCTTTACCCGCCACCCATCTCTTTCCCCTTACATCTGCACCCACTGCTCCTTACACAACAGCTCCGCCAGAGTGAGCGATCACTTAAAACAGCGCTGGTTATTATACCTAAGCACATCCTAGTAATTTATGCATGATTGCCTGGCAATCTGAGGCAATTCATCATCCTCTTTCCTATCTTTCTTTTTTTAATCTGTTGGTGTCTTGTTCCTCTGGACTTTAATCTATAGGGCTATTAAGAATGCCTGTGTAATAATGGCTCTGCTCAGGTGACCGCATGACTTTGGCGGCGTCATTGCCGTGCGGGTTTGGGATCCTGGAGGACTGCAGGCAGCGAAAGCTTAGCTTAGCTTTTTTAAAGCTAAGAAGCTGTTAAGACCAGCTGTTGTTTTGTTAGAGCGAGACCTTCCCTCCTGTCAGTCAGACGGGATGAGCTTTGTCTGTGACTTTAATTTTTAAAATGTAAATGTATGCGCATACATGTCTGGTGTTCTGCCATTTATTCATGCTGGTGCATTTGTTGGGACTGGGCATTGATATGGACCTTATTGGTGATTATTTAATTGTGGTTACTGTAAATTTTAGCTTTTAGGAGAGACACCCCAGGCAAAAACATTGTTTTTCATGCACTGATCAATTTTGAGATTTTGGGTTATTTTGCATTAGATAATATCTAATTTACATATTTAAATATAAAATATCAGAAAACTTGTAACACAAAAAATAATTGTCTTAATGTAAGTAATCAACTGGGGAGGTTTCATGGTGATATCTAATAGTTATTCTTTTTACCCTATTCTTATGTAGTGTCTTGAAAAATGAATGGAATTTTACAGTACATATCTTTAATAGCCGTTTTCTTAAAATGAGTTTTTTCTCGTACGCTGAGGCATAAATCTCCACTTCAGCAGCACTTACATACACCAAACTTTCCAGTCTCATTCCCCTCTATATTCTGAATGTTTTTACAGATGGGTTTGTTCATATATCAATTATAGCCTGAGTTATAGAGCATTTCATTCCCAAAAACATGGTGACATTTTTTTTTATTATTTTCTGATTTATGGAGAGATATCCTAAATCGCCTCTGTAAAAACCTTTGACATTAATACAAAATGAAACAAGAATTTTGAAACTGGCTTTTTCCAATGTTCAGATTTCTGTTTTAGAAATGTATGCAAATGAGCCAGACAAAGGCTCATTTGTATTTTTAAACAGAAAATTTCAGAAAACTTGTAATTGAAAAAGTAGTTGCCTTAATATACGTAATCAACTGAGGAAGTTTCATGGTGATAGCTATTTCTTAAAGATGTGTACCCTATTCACCTGTAGTGCCTCCCCTTAAAGTGATATTATTATATTGTCCATTTTGCTCGCCTAAAATTGTCTTAATCAGCGTTTGGCTAAAATGCTGAACTTGAGGCTTTAAAACGGCAGTCCACAAACCAATGGGTGACTTCACGGTGACTACGTCAACTTCTTATAAACAGTCTATGATTGCAAGAAGGGTCTGCTGACAATATGTAAGAAATGGTTTAATTAGGATTATTTCTTTGTTGATTGTGATTTGACAGGATGTGGTGAAGCTGAGCTTCTCTAAAGTATGTTGCAGCATTTTCAGAATCGCCTTGACTGGCCCACTGGTAAGCACGTATATTACTGATTATCAATGACGATGACTGCATCGTTTGTGGAAGACAGTATGTTTACCGCTGTGTATGTTTGGTGAAGTTCAAATATATGGCATCAACACAGGGAGACTTTAGACTTTATTGTCCCACAAGGGGAAATTCTTTTCCACAGCCCTGTACTTGTCAGACACCAACACATACAACAGCACACAGTAACACAGTAACAGCAATACAACAGCGATAACAACAGAAAATGACGGACAGCAGTACACACTGTTGTTTAAGGCGGCTATGACTGCAGGTATCAAGCTTGAGCCAGGCCAGCTCATGTCTAATGCACAAACGTGTTTACTGCATGTCTTCATGCTTCTCTGTGTGTGTGAGAGACACACCAGGAAATATCCAGTGTGAGACAGAGGTGTTAACAGCAGCAGCACAGGCTGACCCTCCTGTTGTGGAGTTATCCATCTGTGACTTCAAGGCACGGCTAATGGATGCCGACCTTGCTCCATGTTCTCTATTGGTTCCATTCAGCATCTATCAACCCAGGGATGTATCTTGATTTACCCCGCTGTCCCTCTTTCACTTCCTGCTTGTAGAGCAGAGCAGCGGAGTGCACCTTGGCCCGTTGCAGGCCATTGTAATCTTCCTGGGCTCAGTGAAGGCTAAATTAAGAACTGAACAGCGTGAGCCAGACTGAGACAGCAGAAGACAGCAGCTCAGGAGACAACCGGACCACAGATAGTGACCCACGCTGGGCTTTATCACAATCTTTACCTAATTGGTCTGCTTTCAAGCTATTGTTTTCACAGTATGACATCAGTGAAATTACAGCCTGGAGCTCTATACTGAAGAAAATGCATTACTTGTTACTTAATTATTTTTTTTTTCAAGCATTACAAATATTTCCATCAAGCATGTTTTCTAGCCTAGCACCATCTGCAAGGTTGATGGTCATATTTGGAGGGAAATAAATAAGGAGTTGGGGATAATCATACCTTTTGGATCCTGAGATAGAGTTATAATTTCTTATACCGCTGTTAAAGGGATATTTTGACAATTTGGGAAATACGCTTATTCGCTTTCTGTCAGGGAGTTAGCAGAGAGGATTGATAACAGTCTCACTAACAGTCAGCATATAACCCTCATAAAATGATATTATTCCTGTTTAGGTATGAGTTGTTTTTTTTCACATGTCCACTCAGGTGGACAGTATGTATTTTAATTTTCAACTAAAGAAATATGTATTTAACAAACCTATGAATACAATGATATCCTATATGAAGACTATACAATAATCTATGTTTTTAATTCTATTAATTTTAACATATTCTAGGTTAATAGCCTGCTGTTCAATGCAATGCAAAAATGTTGAACCTGGTTCCTCAATCCCTCATTCAGCTCCTCGTTCTCGACTCCTCAGCCCCTCCCTACCTCCCACTGTTGAACTGTATATTGTTTCAATTAACATTTTCTACAAAAATAACAGAAAGATATTGTCAGAATATTGTTTTTGTTACAAAAACTGCATGTTACATTCTAATAACATAAATCAATTGATTTAAAGCCCCAAAAAAGTTACTGCAGATGAAGTATTTTCAAGGTAATAGTATTAATTGTAGTTGTAGCCAGCGATGCCTGATGTCCAGTTCAGTGGGCAGATGATTAATCGTCTTTTTCTCCCAACATAAAATCAATACTTGGAATTTTTAACAACTTTATTACTCCTTGTTGTTACTTGATGCTACCAAATGTTATTTACCTGTAAGGAAGGATTGGCAAGATATTTCTGAGCCGCTCAGCGTTTCTGGCCGTCCGGCGGCCAACTTGGTTTTGATGATTTTTGTGTTGCTCTTAGAACAGCTGGCCAGTGGTTAGCAGTGTAGAGCATGATGCATTAGAGTTCAGTGTAGTGGCTGATGTGCAACTATGCCATCAAAACCCATGCATTTACAAGAAAACAGCTTTTGCTGTCCACTAGGGCTGAACCAAATGCTTCAACCATTGCCATAGTAATCAACCTCAAAATCAATATTCTAATACTTTTTTAATTAAAAACAATATATATATATATAATTATGTAATAATAATGTATAAATCCCAAAATAGCCCATGAAATAAGGAATAATCCCACAACATTATTCATTATACATACTCAACATTAATTATTATTAATTATTCTCAGACGGATATCACTGTTTGTTGTGTGTAGAGGTGCGTCTGTGTACAGTAGTGGGGCAGCAGTAATCCTGAGACAGACAGATAGAATAAGATGTCAGCCTGCAGCGCCGCGCTGCTCTGCCAAGCTTCAAATACCTTCCAATATTTTGCACCGAAGCTTCGAAGCCCAAAAATGGTATTGGGGACAGCCTTACTGTCCTCTGTAGTGACCACTATGCGTGAAACAAGCTATAACATGTTAGTTATTTAACTTTAGAGGTTCTAGTAGGTGGATTTTGTTACAGTCGGACTAGCTGCTTTCCCGTTTCCATGCTTTATGTTAAGCTAAGCTTACTGGCTATAAGCTGTAACCTCATATCTAATGGACATATATAAGAGTGGTATCGATCTTTTCATCTAACTCTCCGCCAGAATGCGAATAACCGATTTTGCAAAATGTGGAACTATTTCTTTAAAGTGAAATAACAATTGTGCATTGTCATGTTACTCAGTGTATTTCCTCTTCTCTCTCTCTCTTATTCATCCCTTGTTCTGCTGTTGTTCTCTTCGATGTGTTTTGAGACTAAAATTGACCTCAATCATATTATTTGAAGTCAAATTTCTCGTTAGGGATTTGTGTGCTGACACAGATGGTTGGGGTTATGTTAAGAACACCCAGATGGTATTCAGAAAGATATGAGTCATATTTCAGTCGAAGTGTTACAGCACAGAGCTGCATCTTTCAGTGTGACGGTGAGGAATACCTTACAATGTCAAACAGGTAACACTTTTCTCCTAAAAACTTTTTTATCGTATCTAGTTTTCGTCCCTGGATTCAAATTGGTTTCTTGTGTCTTTTGTCTTAATACGGAAACACTTAGAGAAGACGATCTCATGGGTCTGAAAAAAATCCCTGGCAATGAAGTATCTAAAAGACACCCTGTTGATTTGTTTCTTATTTAATTGTCTTCGTTTATGTGTGTGTGTTGGTGTGAGTATAGGTGTGCGTGGCCGCGTGTGTCCTTATTTGCTTCTGTTTGTCTGAGTCTGAAGCCACGTGGGTGCATTTGGTACATTTCATTGACACTCACAGCAGCAGTCAGCGCATTGATTTCCCATTGGTCGGTGCCAGTTGAGTTTACAGAAGGAGGTGCAGAGGTAAAATGTCTGCTTTCTCTCCTTTTTTTTTTCCATCTGCAGCGGTCACACCATTCTTTACTTCTTCTTTCAAAGAAGAAGTAACTTTGGAAATCTTGACTTTTGCCTGCAGCTCTTTAAGAGACATTTAGTCTAAAACATTAACAATAAAGGATCATAGGTTGGCCTTTGTGTACACATACTATGAGTATCTGTGAATACTGGGAATCATACTCATCACACATTACAAGAAACAGGATTCAGTCAGGGATTTTCTTTGTTTTGTCTTTCCTCACACTATTGGGAAGACAACATAAAAAGACTACATACATAAAATTACACCAGAACTAATCTAGTATATAGACCATATATGAAACGTACCCTGCAAGCTAGTTCAGCAAGCCACTCTTAGTGCAGCATTAAACCAATGCATCCATTTAATCAGTCACTGCTGCTACTCCTATAGGATTTCAAAGCCCTTCCTCCATCCCCACATCCACCTGTGGGCTCTGAGTCTGCTTTCGCCTCAGGGGGATGTTCATATTGTCGCTTCCCTCTACCTTGGTGCTTCCTTGTGAGTACCATATTTAGGATATTTTATATTTTTATCACCCATCTCTAAATGTACATTTTGAAGTTTGGATTTACAGTCTTTGTCCTCTTTTGTTATTTGGATGGACATTACATGGAGTAATAACTTTAAAAAATACCAAGACAAAATAAGAAGGAGTGAATTTTTATTGATTATGTGATTCTAGAGGGAAGTTCACATTGATTTCAGTACAGTCAGAGTTTGTTTGGAGCCAATATGAAGCAGCCATTAGCAGGAATGCATCTTTAGGCATTGTTTTCAGAATGAATGCCTGTAACTGTACTGTAACTACAAGTTAGAGTATAATACAAATGACATGCCACAAGTTTCATTTGGAAACTCAAATGGCCTGAACATGCAGAAGGCCAGAGGGCTCAGCACTGTTGGGATTTGGCCTCCTCGCTGGTGTTGTTGCCCTCAGAGCATGGCGGCTCCTCAGAGGCCATCGTTGTGTACTCCAACATCTTCTCAAGCCTGCTGGACACGCAGGCCTGTTACATGGTCCCATGACAACTCACTGTGACATCTTCCTTTCATCTGTGTTCGTGCCGTTTCTTCTCGTCCATGGTCTTTCATCAAGCTTTGTCTTTCTCTTTCCCCCTAGAGCTCTCTGTCATCACTTGAGGGCCTCACACTTGTTTAACGCTGAGAAAGAGAGGATGGTAAAGGAGGTCTGCTGAGAAATAATTTTGAGTTTTTATTTACACCTACTTTTCCCCCCTTCGTGTTAGACTACAGCTGACATGATCTTTGAGGTCGCATGAGCAGTTTCGGTGTTGGAGACGGCCTAGAGCTTTTAGGTGTAAGTGTTTGTGACAAACTGACAAATTCAGAGGCTCTGTGTCACAGCCTGTCTGATCGCCTTTCTCTCTAGCAATCTCTTGATGCCTGCTTTCGTCCTCCTCGGACGGAGCGAAGGCCCAGCGGACAGCTGTGTTTAGGGCTTTGATCGAAGACAGATCGTACAGAGGTGGGAAAGGAGACATGCTGTAATCACAGAGATGGAAGGATGATGTCAATCACGGCGTCCGGTGGCCCGGTAGAGGAAGGAGGGATGAATACGGCCAGAATTGAAGGATCTTTGGTGTCAGAGCAGGAGCCACCCTGTTTCTCCTTAGTCTCTAAGAAGAATCAATCTCTCCTGGATATAAATTCACTCACTCTTCTCATGTCATTCAGCATCTAACTTTATCCTCCTACCTTTCCTCTTTGATCCCTTCTCATCTTAATCATTGCCACAATTTGGACAGACAGTATAATGTCAGACAGTTTGTTCAGTATTCAGTTTGTGTGGTGTTCACAAACTCTTTCACATTTGAATTGAAGTCTTGAATTACGCTTTATACCTTAACAAATGTCTACAGCCATGCTAGCAGCTCTGTGAGGCTTAACAGGTATAATGTTTACCATGGTCACCACCTTATCTTAGAGTTAGCATGTTAACATTACCATCCATAAAGCCATGCCTCTATATGAGTGAACATTGTAGTAAGTAAATACAGTATTGGTACATTTCTGTTTTTGGTACTTTTTATTGACCACTAAAGTTGGGGGAGGCAGTTTATTTGGCATTATTGGACAAAAAATCCATAATAACCTTTCAGCATATTGTAATACAAGTTTACTGGAAAAGGCAAAGAAAAAAAAGATGCCAGGATGTGGAAATACACATCAGATACACATCTCCCACCAGACGGGCATGGGCATATGCATGTGCTTCATACAGTAACCAGTACGAGTACTAGTCATTCATTTCCAACATCATCCCGATCATGATTGTGATCTCGATGCCGTTCTGTTTACTCTGCAAACTCGTGGACCCGTAAAGCCCTTTGAGATGACATAATGTGACTCGAGGCTCTAGCGAGCAGAGCTATAATATCGGCGAAGCGTTTCAGAGATGGAGAGAAAATGTTGCTAGTAGTTTAGACTTCTGCAAACCGTAGCCATCACCGCTGTGCCGCAGCGCTGAGCTCACGCAGATGTCTAAACTATTAGCATCTCTGAAAACGCTTCGCCGATATTGTCAGACTCTCTTTCTGATAAGTCAGTCTTCCTTTGTTGGGTTGCTTTGCAGTGTGGGCAGTTGTTGCCAATGCTGGAATAGCAACTTTTCCTGCAGGATATTCCGCCGTTGAATCAGGCTTTCACCATCTGAAGGATCGTGCAATACAAACATCCAATAGGAACGCTCTCTCTCTGAAATGACCTGTGATCGGTCAAAGTCTCCCGTCACAAGCTAGATTTTCTAAAGCCTGAAAATAGAGTCAAGAGTGGATGCAGAAGTCTAGTTTTCTCTCAGACCACGTGAATTACAAATTGGTGAAAGTTATTTGATCAATGATGGCCAAAAATATACTGCCTACCCCAGCTTTAATACAAAGCAGCAGTGTTTCAACTTGTACCCAGTTCATGAAAGCTTTGCTGTTGCGCTCTTAAGTACCTGCGTTGCATGGGAAGTGATGCGCTTTACATTACAGCCACAGAGTCTGAAAAGACAAAGTAAAGCTGCATTTACAAAAACGAAAAGATATCAAAGAACTAGACACATTTGTTATTGATGTGATCTCTAAGAAAATCATTGCCTGAACACCTCAGCAGTGACCATTTAGCAGCGGACGTGCAGCAAAAGTAAAAAAGACAAGATACAAGTCACACAACAAAATGGCAACTGCATTCATGGGACGTGCCGTGTTGCTGCGTGCTCGCGACACACAATAGAGTCCCGTGTCTTTGCTCCTCAGTCTCTTGGAGGCAGGGAAATAAAAGGGAATTTGATTTCAGAAAGGTGTTTTACTCGGGAACCTCTGAGGGGCCTCTCCTGACAGTTCTACTTCAAAACCCTCTGCACAAAGTGAGGTGGGGCTGTCGCCAGCGAGTCCCCACAGATACGTCAGAGAGCTTCAAACTTTAAAGTATTTATTTATTCATCCATATCTGTTTGTTTGCATTTTTCATAGTCTCCTTTCCTACTTTGGGGCTGTGTGGAAGCTTCATAATCAGTGAGTTCGTCTTGTATTGAGTAAAATCTTAGAAAGTGGTGGTTTAATTCTGAATTTGTCACCTGTTTCCCCTCATGACTTCACGGGGAATGCACATAATTGCGTCCTGAGTTGCTTTAACTCCAAGTAAGAAGTTAAATCCTCACTACGGCCTCTATTGCTGTTGGATGTTAAAGATACTCTGGCGTCTGAAATTTATTGAAGCGCCATCTTTCAGCTACAGCGAGCACACTCCAGTTTTCTTCAGAAAATGTAGCTTCTTTCTGGTTTTTATGATTACATTTTGATTTGTTGGTTTGATAGATGGGCCTTCGGTGCCAGCCAGGCTCCTTTTCACTTCGCTCTGACTGACTGTGTGTAGCAATTTATTGTCAACACTGTTACTTATGAAATTATTAATCCCTTAATAATAGACAGTTAATTCTTGCATGGGAGACAGGATATCATGCTGGTCATTTCACTGGCTGCAAGATATTGACTGCCTTGGTCATATTTCATCAGTGGTTCAATCTGATTTTTCCCCACTTAAAATTACACTTGGTGCTGACAATATTCCCAACACAGATAGATCTTCATTTTTTATATCAGTTTTTTACTCTCCACACACAAATTTGACTTCAGTCAACATATTAGTTTCCTCCTCCCATTTTTTCTCCTCTCATTTTCTGTTTCTTTCTGTCTTTCTTTCCGTTTTCACGCATCAAAAAGAGCTTGATGGTTTGACAGGACGGGCCCTAGAAACTTGCTGCCTCCCAGCAGACCCTCCGAAAGTCTCTGCTCCCTCATTGAACTGTTATCTGCCCCATTTCTGGGCTTTTCCATGGCAACCAGGAGCCGGCGAGCATGTGAGCGAAAAGAGTGAGGTCTCCAGTGGAAGCAGCATCTTGTCTCAGACAGCTGTCTGCTGGAGAGACAAAGGAAAGAGGGGAAAAACAGAGGAAAGGGAAAAAGTTTGGGAAAGTTGTTTTCCCCCCTTTAGCATGAAAAACAACTTAAATGGATGCAATTCGCTGCACAATGATCTGCAGCTGCCTTCAGTTAAACCCCTCTCAGTCCTTGAGCCCTTCCTTTAAAAAAAACCCTTGTATTGCAGAATTTCGCTGCTGTTTAATGACAAAGCTGCTGACGAACACACGACAATAGTGCTTTCTCCTTGATCGGTTCCTAAGCAACCTGTTCACTTGACGCAAGCTGCAACTACTGACTGACAGTACTCAAAGTTTCATCTGTGGGACCCCCCCCTCAGTGGAAGTAACCCACATTTCACTCTATTTTAAGCTTAATGTCAGATGTAAGGCATTACCAAAACATATGGGTCTCTCCACTCAACATGTATCAAATAGAGCCCGGTTCCCTGGAAAGCCAACATGTACACTTTCTTACACGAGAGCCTCTCCTCACAATCCTTAGTCCTCTCCTCTCCAGGTTCTTCACTTGGATGTGGAGCGACAAGGCGACTTTAAAGTCGGGTTACGCCTGCGTCTTCCGTAGGATTACACCAGAATCCCAATGGTTTTAAACAGTCACACTCTGCCACTCAAAGCCAGACATTTTCGTTTATTAAAGGAGCTTGGGAGTCTGTGGTGACAAGTGAAGCGTTTTGTAGAAACGGAATGAGGGATAGAGAAGAACGGAATTTATCAACTAGGGGTTTTTCCTTTTTAAAAGTTTCAGTCTCAAGACTTTCACAGCCTTTGTGGCTGTGTTTAGAAACACAGTCACAAACATAGCCCAGGGACACGGTGGCCCTGAGGACTGGGAGGGAACAAGCAGTCAGAGGCAATCTGTGAGTGGCGATAGCCACGTCTTTATAGGAATGTTTTCCTATTAAGATTACTGCTTGAGTTGGAAGAAAAGAGCCTCCTCATCTTTATTGCTTATAAAAGGTTGATGTGAGGGCTTGTTTTTTCTTTCCAACATAATCACAAGGGAGGACGGGTCATGGATGAGTAAAGAGAAGAAGCATCACATGATTAGGAGGCAAGGGAATGCCAGAAAGAGGCGCTTTCCATTTGGAGGAAGGTCATTTGTGCTCTTTTGTGCATATATTCTTTTCTCAATGCAAACGATTGGGATAGTAAATTTATTAGCATTCATTTGATATAAAATATATGTTATTTTGAATATGAATAGTATGTTATTTTTGCAGATCCATCTCTGGCCAGCCTTGTGTCTATTATTTTCAAAGAGCTAATTTTGCGAGATGAATTGTGTGCGGGCAATGAAAACACTCCACTGAAGAGTTCTCATCCTTTTTCTCCATTCACCCATTGTTACCACTAAATCTATTCTGTGTTAATAACAACAGGCTGACAACTAGGGCTGTCCTCGACCGAAGAAGTCCTTAGTCGACTAACACACACGATTTTTTCACAAAGAATCACACAAAAGCACCACTTTAAATCTTGTGTTTACCAGAGATGTGCTCATACGTTTCTTGGAAATAAACTATTCAGTATGAAAAAAGGATAAAAAAAAAAACAGACTAATCGACTAAAGAATTCTTAGGGCGCTCCCACAAGACATAGTCCGTTTGGCTACTCCGAATCAGAGTGAAATTTATACTATTGGTTTGTTTTCTATCTATTTAGTTCAGTTTCACAGTGCACAATTTAAAGTGGACCAAATAAATTAAAAAAAATTGCTGAGGGGCGTTTACGAAGGAGCGAATTTATCTTTTTCGTCTCGAGAGCTGTTACTTCTACGCAGGGAATCACAGACTTTGAAATATTGCTGTCGAAGTTTTTTCACTTTGACTCGGCACTGATTGACTGTGCGCACACGAATCCCTTCTCCTTCAGTTCATCTTGAATGACTTTATAATCGTCACTATTTTTGCGGACTTTATTTAGCATATTCTGTATGATCTCTTTGGCCCAGATGTCAAGCAAAAACCAGACTTCTAGTGTAAATCTTTTTATTACATTTTTCAAAGTACATAGTCAAAACAACATACCAAACAATATAAGGTGCACAACACAGACAAGTACATACGTAACTAAAATACTAGAGAAAAAGAAAGAAGAAAAAAAAAAAATAAATTGTGGAACACTACTAAAATAACATACATTTATACATCCATACTTGTGTGAATGTGGATTTTGAGAGTGTGTGTGTGTGTGTGTGTGTGTGTGCGTGTGTGTGTGTGTGTGTGTGTGTGTGTGCACGTGTGGGTGGGGGATGGGGGGGGGGATCAGGGGAGCCTACATCTGCTGTTTAGATACATAGTCATGTTCAAAGTAAAAGAGAAAAGGCCGCCACACTTTGAAAAACCTCTTAGATGAGCCTCTTGTTGAGTATCTAAGTTTCTCTAGCTTTAAATATGTCATTACACTTTCTATCCATTGAGAATGCGTCGGTGAATTGTTGGATTTCCACTGTAGTAGTATTAGCCTTCGCGCTAGCAGTGAGGAAAAAGCCACTGCATCAGCTTGAACCAATGACAGTGAGACTTCTGGAGGAGCTACCCCAAATATTGCAATTGTTGGGTCTGGCTGTATTTCTTTACCACTTTGACTCGGCACTGATTGACTGTGCGCACACGAATCCCTTCTCCTTCAGTTCATCTTGAATGACTTTATAATCGTCACTATTTTTGCGGACTTTATTTAGCATATTCTGTATGATCTCTTTGGCCCAGATGTCAAGCAAAAACCAGACTTCTGCAGAAGAAGGTCCAGGTCCGTCCACTCAAGTTAACCTGTCGTTTACCTGTGTCCATCTCAACAAATGAGCGCACAGACAGCGTTAAACGGTCCGAGACCACCTCTCGCAAGCGATCTCAGAACGGTTGTTTTGGTCCGCACCAGAGTACGATTGCTGCGTTCACAACCGCCCAAACAAACTAAAGGTTGGCTTGTCAAAGCGCCCTTAGTCGACTAAGACCAAAGTGACCGATTAGTCGACTAATCGACTAAGAGGGGGCAGCGCTACTAATTTTGAAAGATGACTTTAAAAGTGTTTGTGCGATCAGCATTGAAAAAACTCCACTGAAGAGTTCTCATCCTTTGTGCAGATTTATTCACACTCTCCATTCACCCATCATTACCACTAAATCGATTCTGTGTTTTTAACAGTCCTGTGTGAATGGCAGCATTTATCACCTTGCAAGAATAAAGCAAACAAAGATGGAGGAAACACAGCGACATGACTTCCCTCTGTCCGCCTCAGTGTAATCCAGCTTGTGAAAACAGACAAACTGCCTCCTCTGTCAGCTTCACTGTGTTTATCTTCTGTTCTTTCTGTCACTCCCTGCTCATCGGCAAAATGGTTGGAGAGAGTATGGATCCGGTTCATGACAATCCATCATTTATGACAAGTACACACAGTAATCTATTTTAAACAGCAGGGTGTGATGCTGATGATGCGTGGCAGAAGAGGGTATAGAGTATGCACACTTATGGGCGTGTGTATTGATAATCAATTTTCTTCATTTTAACCACCGAAGGAAAAATGAATCTTTCCAGGAGTGTTGCAATCTTTGAACTTCTTTGCATTGTGGTTTTCTGTATTGACACCTCTCTCCGTTTAGAGTACTGGAAAACTGGCTAAATTGAAACATGATGGTGGAAACGCTTCTAACAAAGTCCATTTAGTCGGCATCCGTCTTATTAGTCACAGCCAAATGAACTGCACATATACTGAGATAAGTAATGGAGCAAACACGCCCAAAGTCTTATTGTATATCGATCTGTCAAAGACAGAAGAAGCTGCAGGAAAAGCAGAATCACAGTTTGTGACGTCGATAAAACATACACATGTAGCACCATGTATATTTATGACAGTAAACTGTGGCTGTCTGCACGAGGTAGAGTATGTGCTCTGGATGAAGGAAGGCTGAAGCATGTAGGGAGAGAGGACAGACCCGCAGGTCTATGTGATCTCCGTTGTGATTGGACAGCTGGGTGAAAAAGTGACAGTGACAAGTGCAGAGTTTTACCATTGGGCCTGGACGCTATTCAATCTATTTGAGGTTGTAGCGGGCTCAGTTTTAAAGCTAGAGTGAAGATCCTGGCATCGAACGAAACTAGAAAACCCAAGGAATCCATTGGTACCATGTCTTACTAGCTTGTCGAGAAGGAAACTAAATAATGTTCCAAAGTTCCGCTAAATTTTGGCAAGGAAAAATTGTCATAGCCATTTTCAAAGGAGTCCCTTGACCTCTGACCTCAAGATATGTGAATGAAAATGGGTTCTATGGGTACCCACGAGTCTCCCCTTTACAGACATGCCGACTTTATGATAATCACATGCAGTTTGGGGCAAAAACATACAGTATAAATGTGTTATATTTGCCTATTCTAAAATGTATGTATTTATTTATTTCCGGTATGTTATTTATACTATGACAGTTTTTCTAAAATTAAATTAAAAGAATTGCGATATATTACCTTGCTTACAGTATCGCAATATATCACAATATATTGAATCACCACCCCTGTATCGTGATACATATCGTCTCTCCAGATTCTTGCCGACACACAGCCCTACAGTTAACAAGACAGAATCACACAGTTAACCTCCTGTGTTGGTTCTTGCTTGCTGTGTCTTTCAGGGATGAATACATTTGAATAAACTGTATTTTCTTCTCTGCAGCCTTTCCTTGGTTTCTTCCTTGTTTTAATTTTTGCTTGTTAAAGAACAGTCCTTGATGTTGACATTTCATAATTTTAGATGTGTGTGTGCCCTGCAACGCTTTTTCAGATGTCATTTATTTTGAGAGAAGACTGTGTTAAAAATCCATATATCTAATTTATAAAGTAGTCTCCAATTCCTTGTCCTCTAAGCCGCCATTTATTTAGCCTGTTTTCCTGTCTCCCTCTCCCGGTATCCCATCATCACCCTCTCATCCCTGTGCTCTCAGTGGCAGTAAGCCCGTGAATTCCAGACCATTCTTTGGAGATATCTGTGGGCTTTCTTCTTGCTCCCAGCCCCTGTTGCTACAATTTCAATCTGCCTGCCGGTTTGAAGGGGCTGCCAGGTGCTTCTGGCTCAACCATATGTCCTCTGACACTGTCTTGGGGATGGGGGAGCAGGGGAGAGAGGTAGGAAGGGGGGCCAAAGATGAGGCTATCTGGAGCTACCTCTGAGAACTACTCTCCCTGAAACTCACTTGGCTGACATGCGGCAAAAACACAACCCACCAAAACCAAAACCCTGTCCCTAATTCTCTCTTTGAGCCAGCCCTGAGCGGGATTCAGATATATAGGGATGGCAGCGAGTTCTTCAGCGGGTCCCCACGGGGTCGGAAAAAAACAGATCCTGTTTCAGCGAGCCAGTTGGTTCGGCGTGGCGCAGTGACCGCATCGCCATCTTCGGCTCGGAGTCTGTCAGTCAGTCAGTCACAGTCTGCTGGCCAGCGGCTCCAGTGGTCAGGCAGGAGTTCATTCTTTTCTGGTGTCTTTGTCTGAATGTTTCTCTGACTGCCAGACACTTCCTCCAACTCTGAAACCTCAGCCTGTGCCTCTTTCTCTGTTTCCGATCCAGGGCTGTGATTCTGGGCTGAACTAGTCACACCGTCGGTCCAGCTGCTTCTCCTGCCGCCTCGAGGTAAGGCCTGTAAGCCCGGTGATAGTTCTGCTTGCACAAAGGCACAGTCACACACACACACACGTTTATGCTCAAATGCATGCGCATACACACATCAGAGTTTGAAAGCACTTGACAGCAGAGTAGCAGCATAAACAACAGCTACATCTCCCCTTTGATTTGTTTCCTAAAACTCTCCAGTGCAAGAACGGCTGTTGTTTCGAGTCTAACAGAACTAACAACAGGGGTTGTTATGCTGAGGCTGATTTATTAAGTATCTGCTGTGCCCTTTCTCGTGTCACAGCAGCAGACGCACATTCTCCCAGAGGTCCGAGCAGCCCAGCGGTGTCCTGAAGTTCCCAGGACTGCGGGATGCGTTGTGACAGACTTTAAATGTGAGGAAGAGGAGCCCACGTCACCCATCACCTCTGTGAGATGAAAAGCCCCGAAAGCAGCCCGCCACCCTGCTGGACACAGCTCAGCTGTTATAAGAAGTGTTTGACAGGAGTGGCAGGTACTTGACCTTCTCTCTCTCTTTTCTCTCACTCTCTTGCTCCGTGTCGCTGCTCCGCCACAGGCTGACCACTCTCGCCCCCCAGCCTCTCGGGTGTTGTCAGGGAGCTAACAGTCCCAGTGCGCTGTAGTACGCCTGCGTTTGTTTATTCCCTCTATTTTCAATGAACACAACAGAGGAAGCCTTGTGGTGGTGTTGGAGCTTGCAGGTGTGCAGTCGTGCATGCTGTGCCACATTAGTGGCGAGGTGAAGCTTCCAGGTCTGGGGAGAATTTGTGAGTGATGTCAAAGGTCAAGGGAGTAAGAGGGAGGGGAGAAGTGGGATTGCTGCTCCGTGGATGCAAAAGCAGGAGGGCTCAAATTGCATAAACATCTTGTTACTGATGTGGAGTTACATGAAGATTATGACATTACAACAACAACCACTGGCTAAATCAAAGGAGACTCAAACATGCTAGGTTGCCTACTGTATTCTGAGCCTAGATCTGCATGACTGTGCGGGGAAAGGCGGTTGAATTTTTAACAGCCTTGATGCACATTTCCATTTCTCCGGCAGACAGTGTCCCATGTATTCATCTCTCCTAACAATGGTGAAATGTCAGCATACTTTCAGGCTGCTCTAAATTAAACATTCATCCCCTCTGAGTATACAGCTATAGAGCCGTTCTTGCCGTCCCCTCCCACACTATTTTTCTATTTTCACAAAGAAGGCTTCGGCCAAATGAGGAGCGGGACACTTTCTTTCACTTTGGACCAGATGGTAAAGATGTCGAGTTTTAAAAAAATGTACAAATATGCCAAATGACTATTGTCTGGCTTACTTTCATGGCCGTATCCCAAGTGTCCCAGGCCTTGATATGTGCAATGGCCAGGAAAGTTGAAGACAAGACTTAAGATGGGGAGGGGGATATTTTATTAATGGGAGCTATTAATATTCCATCGCAATGGGACGATGGTGTGTTTCTTTTTGCAGAAGCATAATGAATAACTGAGCGCCTCCACGGTACCCGATTCCTCAGCATGAATATTCAGGCGCTGGTGGTGTATCATGGGAGAGTTGAGAGCCTCTTCTCTACCCTGTAGTGGATCACACCCGAGCATTTAGCCTCACCTCTCTATCCCTCTCTTATTTCCATCCATGCACACTCAGACCAGTAGCATCTGGGGACCGGCGCCTATAGATCTGACGCCTCGCTCTCAATAACGGCTCTTCGCCGAGGCGGGATTGATTGATTACACTACTGTGGCTTTGTGTGGGTTTTTAATTGATTGATTAATTGTGGGCTTGGGCTGAGATGTGATTGATTATGAGTAGTCAGCAGTGGGTCGGAGTCGGGCTGTCAGAGCCGACGGGGTGAGAGGTGAGCTCTTGTGGCTCCTGTAATATGCTCGTCCTTTTATCCA
The DNA here is from genome assembly GCF_015220745.1 of Sebastes umbrosus. Lineage (NCBI taxonomy): Eukaryota > Metazoa > Chordata > Actinopteri > Perciformes > Sebastidae > Sebastes > Sebastes umbrosus. The sequence continues at coordinate 20,260,781 of NC_051282.1, read as the reverse complement.
ACAATCCCACTTTCATCTCTCGTTCTTGGTCCAGCCACACGTTCTCTCTGCCCTGGTCACCTCTCTTTTCCTCACCATTTTCAGTGAGCATGTGTCTGTGTTCACATGTGCGGCTGCCTAGAGCTCTTTATGCCCTGTTTTAGCCAGCGGAGTGTTCAATATCGTCAAGTCAGTGGCAATCAGCGAATACAACAAATGGCTCCTTACAAACCTCAAAGACATATATTTCATAAAGCCCACGCAAGGAAATAGAAACATTAAGAGAAGGGCAACAAAGGGAGGTAAAAAAGGAAAGATGTATGTGACAGTGAGGAATGACAAAGAAACCTTATTCAGATATGATGGTGTAAAAGAAATAAAGAATCAATTTGACCCTAACATAGACTAGGAAGGGCAGACAGGTAAATACAGTGACAAACAAACATTACAACGGGAGACGTGTCATTGGCAACAAAAAGGGATGGGGAAAAAAATTGATTCACCTATGTATCCACAGGGATACGACATGCACCCTCACATTTTAAATCCAAAGTGGTAAACACTACACTTATAGTAAAGTGTGGAAACACTTTGGGTTTCACACATTGACAGGAAAAGCAGAGCTAGACATCATGGCTACAGCTGCATGCTAACTCTGTCATGGACAGGAAACGTTATCGTATTGCGGTCACTCTCATCTCCGTGGTCAACTACTACAACTGTGGAGCACCCATATACTAACATTTATGTTAAATGCATTCAAACGGCCCCGATGGAGCTGATCATGGATGTATAAAGAGAACCGAGCTAATGGGAGAGCTAGCAAGGACTTGGCAAAGTTAGTGGAAGTATACACGTGTGACTACGTCCAGTTTTCAAAATAAGGTGTTAACAAAGGGAACTGTATATACAAAATACATATAAGGAAATAAGATTGATTGGATTATATTCACCAGAGGTATAAAACATTACATGTCCCTTATAGATTAAATAGAAAATACTACTAATTTATGAGGGAAATGTCTTTCTTCTTTAATTTTTGGGTTGCTGGAAAAAAAATTAATAAATAATGCCTGACAATGACTGATATATTTGACTTCAGAACATCTCTAAAAACATACATGCTGAAAATCAAACATTTTTACTGTATTAATTTAGATATTTTCCAAAGTAAAAGTCCCTAGAAGTGTATGATTATATGATTTCACTTTTTTCCCATTGTCTAGTGTTAAAAAAGTTCACAAAAATCGCAGTAAGTCGTAATATCGAATCGCAATACATATTGAATCGGCACCCAAGTATCATAATAGTATCGAATAGGGAGACAGGTGAATCGTCCCAGCCTTACAAATGATAGACTGTCCCACTGGGCCGATAATTAACAAAATTATTTGCTTAATTCTAATTCTAGCAGACTGAGATTGGGGGACGGTCAGGGGACGGTCAGGGGACGGTTGGGGGACGGTCGGTGGACGGTTCGGGGGGCGGTTGGGGGACGGTCGGGGGACGGTCGGGGGACGGTTGGGGGACAGTTGGGGGACGGTTGGGGGATGTTTGGGGTACTATGACCAACACACAAAGCTTAAAAGCGTCACAGTCATTTTTCAAGTTTCATTAAAATCTGATCAGTGTTGTTTCAGGACGGATAAACAGATAAATGAATTAACAATAAAACAAACAGGGAACAAATGGATTAACAAACAAAAGAACAAACGAGCCAAGAAACACAAAGTAGCAAACAAAGAATTAAATGAACAAATAAATGAATTAATGAATGGAGTGTGTGTGCTGGTATCAGTCACAATCTGCTTGTCGGTCGTCTCCATAGACAGAATCTCCATTCAAAATAAAGGTTCACTCCCCTCCTTTGGTTGCGTAAAGGGCAGGATGAGCATCTTGACAGTTAAAGGCTTTGTCTAATCGCTCGTCAAATTGGGGATAAAACAGGAACATGCGCTCTGTCTGCTCAACATGTCTCACAGGGAAATGTCAGAAGCAGTTGGCGAGGCACAAACGTTATGTTTTGCTAATAAATATCCTAAAGCTGCCGTAGGTGCTTTCAAGATTAAAGAATCAACACAAACACTGAATACATGTTCATGCATATCTGTTAAAGATATCTCATGCACCATTACGTTATTAAAGAAAGTGTATTGTATTCCTACTTGTGCCAATATGCTGCAGAAGCCCTTCTATTACAGTCTAAATGAGGGAATCGACAAGACATGCTTTCTTTAATGGAAACATATTCCTTTTTTGCTTTTTTCAATCATAACTCCGGTCTAAGTTGCTTCAATATATGTTGAAGAAATACTCTTGCTTCCTGGAGTTATTTGCCAATTGATTCTATCAGATGTGTTTTGTGTGCTGCATGTTGGCCAGTGAGAATGCATTTGGTCTGTACCTTGATTTGCTATTGCCTTAAGTAGCCTGTAAATAGCACAGCTTGTGTTGTCTTTAGGGTGGGTATCTGTTGTTTTTTTTTCCGATACCGGTGCTAAAACAATACTTTTAAAACATTACCGGTGCCTAAACGGTGCCTGAACTGATACTTTAAAAAAATAAAGCACAAAATGATGGTTGATGACATTAAAGAACAGCTTTTATATTGAATGAATGAAGCTTTGACGTTTCTAATTATTCGGTACAGCTCTAATTAGTGCTTTATAAATGCAAGATTTGCAATCAACGTTACATTACCAACCTGAGGAATGGATGCTGTCGTGCATGGTGTTGGAGTACTTTTGAGTGAAACATAGCCACTCTTTAGACCGCTTAGCTTCAGGCATTTTAACTGTGTTTAAACTTTAATCTAGCTACGAGTTAACGGTACACTACCTGCTATCACTGCGAGCGAGTGCAGTGTTAACTAGTGATGGCACGTGACGTGTGGTAACGCTTCTGTTACCTGTAACGTCGGAAATCTGTGTTGCCATTCGGTTCGATAAATACCATGTTGGCATTGGGTTTTGGTGTCAAGCCCTAGTTGACTTTCTTTCCACTTTGAAAAGTCAACATGGAATGAAAACATTTGCACATGGTACCTTTCTGCCCTTTAAATTGAGCATTAAAAAGCAAAAATGACTCAGTTGAATTTCTGAATTATTATGTTTGCCTTACTTTGCTGATCTCTTAGATACACGTGTTTAACTGATTCAGGAGGTACGTTGTGATATAAAGGCCCAAGAGCAGGCATTCAAAGCTGTCAGTGTTGCGTACAGTATGCTGTTATGTTGAGCGGCCTTGAGCCGAGAGGAACTGACTCTTTAGGGGCTGAGAATCACAGCGAAGAATCACTCATGATGTGATTTACTGTTTCTGAAATTTGCCAGGATCTCTGTAAAAATCCTGCAAAATGTCCTGGTGCTGTCTGCTCTTCTCTTCCTGGACAGTCCAGAGAGAAATGTGTGTGAGTGGGCTGCATATCACAGCCACCTGTCAGCCACACACACTCCCAAACGGGGTGGATGATATTATGAAGGTGGCACCGTAATATATCACATATTCTGCTGTGGAACAGACACAAATCAAAAAGAGTCAAAAGAGCACATAAGACAGGACACCTTTACATTAAAACACACTCTAGAGTCTCTTTTAGGTGCTTATTATAAACATGCATTCATTCTATGACACCTCTTCAACACCGATTCCTGTTGAGCAGGCAGATGCCACAATGTACTGCTGCAGAACAACACGGCATCATGCGATAAGAATAAATCTGGAGATACAGTATTGGTCATTTTTCCCCTGACTGAATGGAAAGTAAAGGCCCCTGAAAATGTGACTTCAAATCGTACGTATTTCTCTATAGCATAAAAGCTATAATCAATATTTTCATAATAACAATGTATTAAATGACAATGTGACAATGTGCTTGCAGGTGGTAGAGACCAAAAACAGAGCTAAAATATTGGACGTACATTCTCCAGGTGACCAGAAATGAATGCTAATATTGCTCCGTAACTCCTGGATGTAAGCAACCAATTGCTAACAAGTTCGCCATATCAATTTAAAGGTGATGATATGTCAATGTTGTGTTCACAACTTGTTTCTGCTGCCCCGCAATTGGCCAAAAAAAATCACATATTGCAGGTTAATTCAATATTCATGACTAAATAAGCAACGGTCAAAGTTAAAAATCATCATTAGGTATTATTTGTTAAGAGTATAACACTCAAAAACTCATCAGGACTGTGTGGGTGTGGTTTGATCAGATTTGATTAACAGTCACAAACCATCAACAGTCATCACATTTTCATTCAAATGTTGCTAAATCCTGATTGGTGCAAGGAGGTATGTGACATCACCTTTTCCCAGCTGAGATCCATGCATTATAAACATACTTATAGCACTGTATAATTATAGTTATAAGCACTAAATATTCTTAATGTTTTATAACAATACTCATAAAAAACATTTTATAATGACTTATAAGGTCAAGTATCATAATACTTCATAATTAATGGTAACCCACTGACTTGTTTTTTCAATGATCATAATGTATTTTAATTCCCATAGTTGTGATACATTATAATAACTATTATAATGTATTATAATGAGATTATACGTTACTCTAAGTGGTCATTGTTTGCTTTAAGTAAAGTGAAAATTCTTTTTACAACATTTTATGTTCTTGCATAGATTTAATATTTTACTTAAAGCAAACAAGGACCACTTAGAGTGACTTATAATCTCATTATAATGCATTATAACAGTGATTATAATGCATTTTAAAAACGATTATAATATATTACAACTATGGAAATTATAATACATCATGATCCTTGCAATTGACCAGCAATTATGAAGTATTATGAGACTTGACCTTCGAAGTCAATACAAAATGCTTTTTAATATGTTATGAGTATTGTTATAAAGCATTAAGAATATTTCTGAGTGCTTATAACTATAAGTATACAGTGCTATAAGCAGATTATAACACATGCCAAGTATGTTTTTAATGCATTATAAAGATGGACATCATAGAAAGTGTTCTGCTAGTTACTGTGTTCATGTAGGTTCTCATTACTTATAGTAAGAAGCTGATAGAGAAAGTTCATTACATACCCAGCTGGCAGGTTTACATATATCTAGGCGATAGATGATCACATGGCTGATGACAGCCCTGACCCTCTCTTGGACCCCTCTCTTGCATCTAATTTTCACTCTGTCACCGAGTGCTTTGTAGGTTTCATGGGCAGCTGGTGGACTTGCTTGGACACTGCAGACAAGAAAGGTCCTGTCATGTGCTACAATTCAAATCAACACCATCAGTATATAGCCTTAGGTCTGATGGATATGCTGCTCAAATTAAATCAGTGTCTGACTCTGATGTTGACAATGTACTCGGCCGTCCATCTATAGCTCATAAACAACAGTTAGTGAACCTGTTTTGAGTCCTTGTCAACATTTCTTACGTTCTAACTTGAGGTCAAACTATTTCTTAATTTTAAAAGTTGTGCCTCTAATGTTACATCATCAGCACTTTCTTGGATCAGTCATTTTTCTCAGTTGTTGTCACTTTACTGCTTACACTGTAAAAAATGATATATTTTTTGGGGCTGGTTTCCATTTGTCACCTAGAGATGCTCTACATTTGTCACTTTTTTTCTGTGGGTTTTCCAAGATGTCTAACGATGGTTATGAACATGAACAATAACCATTCATCAGATATACCGGAGACACATTTGAGACGTGGAGTGTGTTTAACGGACTCCTCATTTGTCTTCAATAGGTAGTGGTGGAGGAAGTAGTCAGATCCTTTACTTAAAGTTACAATCTCAAAGATCTATGCTTCGTTCTCTTTGGCGGCATCTATGGCGATAAGCGGTAATTGCATGTGTCTTTTTAATGTGTAATCGTGTTAAATATTCATGTTGAATCTTTAAAGGGATAGTTTGGGTGTTTTGAAGTGGGGTTGTATGAGGTCCTTGTCAGTGTATCACCTACAGCAGACTGCTGTCGGCACACCCCCAGTTTAGAGAAACAGACAGCAGTACCAGCATGGTGCCTGTTTCTATAAGCTGGGGATGTGCCGACTGCCATCTGTAGGTAATACACTATGGATAAGTACCTCAACTCCACTTCAAAACACGTCTGTAACGTTCAAAGTAGTAACTGTATCTGTCAAATAAATGTAGTACAGTAAAAAGTACAACATTTTTACCTAAGTGCAGTTCTTCCATCACTGTCCATCGGTGTCTTTGTCCAGAACTTGTGTTAACAACTACTTGTGTCAAGTGTGAGAGAGGCCTGTGGTGTTTTGAGGTGTTTGTTCGTAGCGTGTAGCTGGAGGTGCGTCAGGCTTTGGCTTTGTGCAGCCTGTAGGTCCCCTATGGGGCCCAGCAGCAGAAGCAGTAACGGAGTGAATGCTACTAACCCTTCCTGCTTCCATTAGAGACAGAAACTAGAGGATTACTGCCAGGGGCAAGGCTAATGACTGTCATGGCCACAGAAAGCCGATTTACTGAAACCGTGGCAGGAAGGCGTGAAGCCAAAATCTCCCACTAAGACCCAGTGTGAGGGGCCTTAATAATGGAGACACTCTGCTCCGTCGTCTGCTCTCTTCAGTGAAAAAAGTTGTAAAAATCACAAAGAAGAGTATGCAACATATACATCTTGCATGTTCTTTCTCTAGCAGTATTTAATCAAAGAGTAAAAAACCAACAAAAGCATGCATTTAGGAGTCGCAGCCTCCTTTTGAGAGGCACAGCAGAAATAAATAGTCCCATCATCATTACTAACTCATAAGACATAAATCACTGAAGATGATGGTGTTATAAGTGAGTGGGAATGTTACAGTAACAATACAGTTGTGAGAGGTATGTGATGGATGTGTTGAAATGTTAATGCTGGTTGAGGCGCCATGCAGGAACTTGACGGCGTTCATGTTTCCAGTGTCTGGGTTTGGTTTTGCAAAGAAAAGCCATAACTAAGACGTAATCATTGGAACCAGAGGACACATGATGGGATTTTTTTTTGTGGCATGTTCAGGAGTAATACCCAGTGTGAAACACAGCGCCGAATGCAACGAGAGCCGTCCCCGCTGCCGAGATGCCTTTATATTCCACACAACACCATCGAGAGACACTTCAGCTCGGTGACATTTAAGAATATCTGATCTGAGGAATTTCTTATCGTTTACTGCTGCTTCTCCTTTTCCTTCTCTCTCTCTCTCCTTCTCTTCCACCGTTGGAGTTGTCCTCCCTTGCTCCCTTTCCTGTCTAAATAACATGCACATGCACACACACATGCACACACACATGCCTGGGCATTGATTTGGCTAGTTCAGAGAGTACAGGGGCAAGGGAGAGCACTCATGGAGAAGTTTGTACAATTGATCTCTGGAGGGCTTGAGATGCAGGACCCGCTCAGTCTCTCTCTCTCTCTCTCTTACGCTCACTCTCTCCGTCTCTCTTCTTCTGCCCTTTTGTTTCCTCTGGCTGAATATGCATTTTGTGGATTAGAGTGAAGGCAAGGAGGAAGAGGAAAAGGGAGGACACTGCTGCTCTGAGTCTGCGGGATCTCAACTGTGGAGTTTGTGCAACAAAAAAACCCTCTTTTATCCTCGGAGGAAGTATCTTGGTTGACTTGGCAGGACTTATGGATGTTAGACAGTGTGTGTCAGCTTGCAGATTAGTGCTTTCTCCAATTCCCCTTCTCTTAGGGAATCCATGGTGCTGTAGTTTAAGATTACAAATAAGGGAGAGATTTTACCTTTGAGTTTATTCTTGTGTGTCCCTGCTACACACTGTCTTTCTTTTTGTTCTGCTTATGCACAATATCCAAATATGTTTTATCATCGTGCAACAAAGAAGCTATAATCAATATTATGGATCACATTACTACTTTATTGTAAAAGGTTTTGCTCGTAGTGATGAACCCACAGACGATTGTTACCTGACTCTGCAGTTCCCCACGACTCTGCAGAGCTTTATAGCGTCGTTCAGCTCATTGTTTAGCAACTTAACACAGCGGAGCATTTAGCAGCTAAAGAGACAGAGATTTCCCTCAGGAGTTGGTGGAGACTGAAAGCAGAGTTAAAATTAGGGCTGCAACTAACAGTTATTTCATTGTCGATTAATCTGTCGATTATTTTCTCGATTAATCAATTAGTTGTTTGGTTTATAAAATATAAAAAAATGGTGAAAAATGACGATCAGTGTTTCCCAAAGCCCAAAACGACATCCGCAAATGTCTTGTTTTGTACACAACTCAAAGATATTCAGTTTGCTGTCATAAAGAAACCAGAAAAATATTCACATTCAAGAAGCTTGAATTAGAGAATTTTGAAAAATTACTCAAACCGATTAATCGATTATCAAAATAGTTGGCGATTAATTTAATAGAGTGGTGCAGGGACGACGTATTTTTGTAGGCCAAGTTGGCATCAGCCTGGGTTCCCTCGACAATTTGTATCTTTTATTGGCATAAAATACTCTCAAAATATGAGTGTAGGGAGGTGAAGAGAGAGTCTGTAACCATAACTGACCATATAACATTATTTAAGAGGTGCTGGATTATTTACACAATATTATCATATGTGTATTATAATTAACATGATATCAATATTTAATTTTTAAATATCATGGTTATCGTTAATATTTATCTTATATACAGTATATGATATAATAATAATATATAATATATATATTATATATATTTATAAGGTTTATCGGTAGATCCTATACAGAAATTCTGTATATCCGTTGCGACTATGAAATTAATTAATATCATAAATTTATCTGAATAAAACTTTTACAGCTTCTTTAATTTCACTGCATCAGCGGGATCTTCTAACGTATGGAGGGACGTTATTATAATACTTGTGTAACAGACTGCTGTTACACAAGTATTAAATAACTGAAATAACCCGTTTGAGCCTCCAGACTCTGATCAGGGAACAGCAGGAGACTTCAGAGCTGCTCCAGAGCTCAGTTGTAAACAAATCTCTGAACTCTGCTTGGTTCTTGAGAAGCTGTAGCGTTTATTTCCTGAGAAACTGAACAGGAGCTGAACATTTACTATTACATTCCCATCCTGTTAATCATCGTGTGACCCTTTTAGATTTGTCTTGTGGCCCCTTGTGGGAGTCATGGATGTATAAAGAGAACTGGATACAGCGTTGGAGGCCAGCTCCCCGTTCATTCCTATGAGAGTTACTCAGTGGCGCATGATGCCAAAATGGCTCTACTGCGGAGTGATAAAGTACCCGGATCATCCAGCTTTCTTCCGCATCCATTTGGCCCATAGAGTAGGCGCAGTAGCGTTTCCTTTAACTCCGCCTCCCAGCCCTTGGTCCAGCCGCGGTCTGGGTCTCATTCACATGAACGGAGGAAAACAAATAACTCTGGATTCAGCTATTAGTGTATTTTACTAATTTTGTTGGGCTATTCAAGTGTTCGTACTGGGAAGTTGATTTAAAAAGTATTTTTGGGCCCAATGGAATCACGTAATAGACACGAAAGTTGTAGTACCGACATTTGGCCACTATGAAGATTTGCTACAAAGCCTGACGGTCTTCCCTGGTGGTGGGAGTCCTGACCCCCATGTTGGGAACCACTGCGTTACCATAGCCACGGAAATACTGGCTGTCAAATGTCTATTAATATTATGGGTCGTGTCTAGAAGGTAACCCGCAAATTGCGAAATCTGAGCTGAGATCTGCAAAAACTTGCAAAAACTCGCTGCCCGACGTCTTATCCTAACTTTAACTATTCGAGATCAGTGCCTAACCGTGACCATCTCGCAAGAGTTTCCCCAACTTCCAGGTTCCTTTCTAGACACTACCAATATTTAGGGGTGTAATTATAAATCAATCTGGATCGATATATTGCTTCAATGATCAATGATTCAATATCATCGATGCTGAGTAATGATATCGATACATATCATCTTTAAGGTTCGCCTTCATTTTAAAATTTTCACTTTATATTTCTTCTTTTTATTAAAAAGAATAGATTGTTTTTCACATTTAAATGTCTGGAAGAACTCCGTAATAAAATTGTCAAATCATATTTTAGTTGCTTTTTGTGAGATGATATAAATGTAACTGATTGCGTTAAATAGTCACATGATATCATCTCATATTGTTCCCAGTCCCCTGAATTGAATTAAATCAAAATGCTATCGTGGCAAACTTTGTGATATCAGCAAATATCGTACCATTGTCCAAAGAATCAATATAATATCGTATTGTGATGAAACTTGTGATTTACCCCCCTATTAATATTGAATATTGGGACGTTTCAAAAAGGATTTTTGGGTTCTTTCTTGTTTCTTGAGTGATAATACATACAGTAGTACTCCAATGTGTCACAATACAGAATATAACAGGCTTGGCCTTTCCATTATTTTTCAATATCAGGACACCTTGTTATCCGACATCATTTAAATCTCACCTCAGTAACAGCAAGTGAAGTAGCTGACTTACAATTTAAAAAAATGTATATCACAAGCTGGAATGTCTTTGTGGCCATCTGATGTCTGACTGCATTTCCTCTGAAATCCTTGTATATTTGTGAAGGAGGAAAGTCTGGCAAAGGATTAGGGGAGAACAGCAAACTGCCAAAATCTGCACAGCCTGTCAGAGTTTGGAAAAGAAAGAGACAGGAGAGGAAAAAATGTCAAGAAGGAGACTGCAAATGAGGCTTGTTTCAATAACGGGATCGATGGGGATGCAGGAAAAGATGTTGTGTGCATCGATGATAAGTGTCCACGGGCAAACACGGGAGGGTAGGTTATATGGGGGGGATATACAGGATGTGTGCGTTGGGGGTGGATGTTGAGAAGATAGTGTGAGAGAAATGAAGGTAGCGAGTGTAGCCCACGGGAGGCTGTACAGATAGTTTTTTGACTAGTTTTCCAAAGCACTGGTTGTTTAAGAGGCTTGGAAATGATGTTTCTAATGAAGAGGAGGCTGTTGCCTGACTAGAGAACAGACAACTAGGGCTGTCCTGGACTAAAGAAGTTCTTAGTCGACTAATGATGAGTTGATTTTAGAGCTGCAACAATTAATCGAATAGTTGTCAACTATTAAATTAACTATTTTGATAATCGATTAATTTTTTTGAGTAATGTTTAGCTGGACCTCAGAGGAATGCAAATGCGTGACTGACTGAGTGATGAAGTTACACGATTGGTCGGCTCAGTGTTGGAGTTTCGTCATTGGCCAAGTCATTCAGCATGAAAAACAACTAATCATCTAAAGATATCTTAGTCGACTAAGACCAAAACGACTGATTACTCGACTTATTGACGAAGAGTGGGCAGCCCTAGCAATAACACATTAAAAACAAATCAGATTTGGATATGTGTTGTATTTGTATCACATTCCTATCTGAAGCCTTGATGATTTTCATCATTCATGGCGTCTATATTTAGTGGAGGAATCTCCACAGGCTTGGTAATTATTTTTACGCTGTTGCCCCTTGTGTTATTCAGTTCCCTAGCCCGGACCTTTTGCAGGAAGATGTGATTGTTGGGGACAGCCCTTCAGCAGTTGTCCATGTCACAGGGTCTTGTGGGGGATGCACTTTTCACCGCAAGACCCATCATGGCAGACCCAACAACTGTAGTCGCTCTATTTATGATAACCTTCACTCCAGATGTATATTATTTATTTGCACTTGAGTGTGTACACACGCCACAGCCTATTTCATACATGCATACGTTGAAGCGGAGCCTTGTGAAAGAGAAAACAGCCAGGTATATCCCCAGCCTTGATGTTACTCAGTGCCTTTTGTTCGAGCTTCCAGCTCATATAACAATGGCTTACTGTAGGCTGTGTGATTCATCTGCAGGCTGGGAGAACAAAGAATTCCTGTCACCTGTTATAGCACCTTTTTGAATTAATTTTATAATGATTGAAGCCAGAGGACTTTCACTATATATAGTGCATGTAAGGACATAGGCTGTGGGACAATGAGAGATATATATATATATTTAAAGGAGAAATAGTGCAGATATTCAGACATCTCTTGATAGCTGTCACTGCATGTTTATCAGTGTGTACTGATGTGTTCACACTGACAATAAGACAGATTAGTTGCCACAGTGGCAAGCTTTTTTCCTCCCTTTTTTGAATGCTGATGGCAGCAGGACGAGATCTCTACAATGTTTCTCACTGCTTGCCATGCTGTGTTAAAAATAGTCCCACAAAGGGTGACACTGAGTCATCGCGGCATGTCATTTTTGGGATCTTTGGGCTCTACGCTGAGAAACGTCTCCAACCCTCCTGTCTTCTCATCAATAGAGAGGAGAGAAATGTTGTTTGTCATCATTGTCCACCTGGCTCATGTACTTGCCATGTGGTCATTTTGCATCGCTGCAAATGCAGGTGAAAGAATACAGATGTTCATGTTGGAACAACATTAAAAATCCGAGCCATTTCAGGGCTTTCAGGTGTGGGAAAACACAAATTTAATGCTGTATACTGTTAGATCTGGGCGTGAGGGTCACTAGATCGGGTGCAATATACACAGATTCTTATAGGTACAGTGTGTAGGATTTGGTGACATCTAGTGGTGTGGTTGCAGATTGCAACCAACTGAAATACCCCAACGAACTCCTCCCTTTCCAAGTGGTAACGTGAGCCGCCGGGAAGTCAGACGGCAGTGTCGATACCACAGTTTTGCACTCTGCGGCTCACGTTACCGCAGTTTCACAAACGTGTCGGAGAGCCAGTGTTTGGTTTGTCCATTCTGGGCTACTGTAGAAACATTGTGGAGCAACATGGCGGACTCTGTTAAGTGGACCCGCTCCCTATGTAGATATGAAGGGCTCGTTCTAAGCTAACGAAAACACAACAATTCTTAGTTTCAGGTGATTATACATGAAAACATAGTAATGAATATTTATTCCATTTCTGCTAACAGATCCCCCGAAATGTTACACTCTGGTAGAGCTGCAACCAACGATTATTTTCATTGTTGATTATTTTCTCGATTAATCGATTAGTTGTTTGGTCTATAAAATGGTGAAAAATCATTCAATCCAAATCGTTTTGTCCACAACTCAAAGATATTCAGTTTACTGTCACAGAGGAGTAAAGAAACCAGAACATATTCACATTTAAGAAGCTGGAATCAGAGAATTTTGACTTTTTTTTCCTTAAACAATTACTCAAATCGATTATCAAAATAGTTGTCGATTAATTCAATAGTTGACAACTAATCGATTAATCGTTGCAGCTCTAGACACCGGCCGTTTAAAGAAAAAGTGAGTAGTTTCTATTTTGTGTCATTATTTTTGTTGAGTGCGGATATTACACATAATTACAAACATATTTCCCAGAAACATTTCCAACACTTCCTACATTTCCCCACTGGCTTTTTATCGCAAAGACCGTGTTGTTGTCTCCAGGTAATGATTTTCTGATAGTGACGTGCTAATGTAGCTTCAAACTGTTGCATCTGTTTTGTGCTGTTGATAATTGGTGATGGTAATTGCCTATTCCGTAGGAGTAGAGGCTTTTTAGCAACACTGCCCGAAGAGGTAACACCCCCATCCTTTAAGGTAATGTTTGCTAAATGAAGATGGAGATGGCAAAAGGCTCTAACAAGCCCCTCACCCAGAGGTCCTCTCCTCTCCGTCTACTGTCTGCACTGGGGCTCTTGAGCACGTTGTTCACACCGAGGCACATCCATCTTCTTTTTATCCCAAATTACTCGCCGTCTTTGATTCTCACTCCCCGTGTAAATGAAGTGGGTGTGAGAGGGCGGGAAAGCGGTGGGCTGATGGATCTTATTAGAGGTGTTGCATTGATAATCAGTGGAGGGACAACAAGATATGGAGGTGAGAGAGGAGGTGAGAGAGGGAGAACAATAGCTGTGTCTCTATTCACAGTGGCAAGGTGCCCTTGAGAGGAAGGAGACAGAGAAAGACGGAGAGAGGACGAGAAAAGAGATGGAGGAGAAATGTTGAGCTGTCGCAAATGTAGCTGTGATGTCACTTTGGTTTATCTCCATCAGTGCGTCTGACTGTCCAGAGAGGCAGCGCCACATGTGTGAGCTGAGTGAAACTCCATGTTTACGAAGGGATAAACGTTTGTAGCACTCTCCCTCCCTCTCTCTCGCCTGCATTTCCCTCCCCAGCCGTCCTGCGGCCCTCCATTTAGAAAGTGAGAAAGTACACATCTTTATTTATAAATCATGGAACTCCCATATCTTCCACTTGGCTTGTTTGGTTACAATAACCACACTATTATTCATTTCCCTTTTCCCGTATTCCCTCTGGGCTTGTCAGTCACTACTGAGGAGAGGATGTGTTTTTCTGTATTGTCTTGTTTACATTGAATAGTGTGCATGAAAGCAGTTCACACCGTCAACTATGACAAACATCTACACGTCTCTGCCTATTTTTTTTTTTACATTGTACCCTGTTCAGTCAGTAGCACTGCAGGTTATGCTTCATTACATACAATGAACAGAGCAGCACTTTGACAAGGGACCGGTTGCTTGGAGGGGACAGGCTGTCTGTCATCCCTCAATAGGATCATCTCCACCTGCTTATGTGTTTGGCCTGAAGGAAGAGTAAAGGATGAAAGGCAGGTGCATGCCCATATGATGACAGGGAGGACTAAGAAGATGCTTTTTTTATCTTTTGAGAAAGCCATACAGTATGTTGAGGGAGTGGATTTGATTTGAATCTCCATATCAAGGCAATAAGGTCAGGTGCTTCATATTTTTCTGGACTTTTTGCATTTTAGAGTTCACATATCACGGCCCTAAGTCAATGTTTCTCAACCTTTTTCGTGCCAAGGACCCCAAAATTGATACACATTAGGTCACGGACCCCCTTTTGATAAGATTTTCTTCAGGGACCTCCTCCATCTTAAAACATTTTGGATGTTAAATATGATTTATATAGTTGTCAGCTACAGTTGAAGAGATAACCAAGGAGGAAGTGAAATCTAAGATCAGAATAGTCACTCTTATGACTCTTACTCACATTGTTTGGGTTCACGTCTATAGAGAATTCAATTGTGAAAAATAAACTGTTCCTCACTTTTCTGGGGAACCCCCTGAGACTCCGTCAAGGACCCCTGGTGGAGAACTACTGCTTTAAGGTATTAAAAAGTCCTTAATATTCATTCACAAAGGTCTTGAATATTTTTTCTTGCCGGAGCAGACAGTAACAAAGATACAACTTTTTATTGCATGTGGTTTTGCGGGCTGTCGGGAGACGTTATACACGTATAAACTACAGCTGATACTTGTGTGATGGTTGCATGCAGGAAGATGTTTATTCCTTTTTTGTGCAGTTTCAGTGTTTGAGCAGACCTGTAGTAAACATTCGCTGCCTTGAAATGGGGTCGTGTTTTTCGTGTTCATGAGAAGAATCCATATATCTTTTGTTATTCACGACGATTCATTGTGTGCACGTCTTCCCATGTTGTAAACACAAGCTCACGAGTTTTATTTGAAGGCAGCATCTCTCAGAATAGCTAAACTCATCAACTAGCAAAAACTTAAATTAACTTATTTAGTCATTCCTTAATCAATCCATCAATTGTATGTCATTTATCTGGGTACAGGTCAGGTCAATTGATTCATTCATTACTAGGAATTATAGTTGAGAAGTACTGGCAAAAAGGTGATATGAATGTCAATAAATAGATTTACTTAATAGGTAATTAACTAATATTCCCTACGAGTTTTCCATCCTTATTTGACCAATATGACCGTGAAACAGGTCTTGAATTGCATTCTATGTTTTATTAAAAAGTCGTCAATTTCATTTTGTGAACACTGCAGAAACCCTGTTACACATATCTTTAAATTGACTACTTAAAAAAACAAATCTAAATAGAAATATTCAGTATTTTCCTGGCAATTTTTTCTTGGTCTGGAGAAGGCTTTGAAACATTTCTTGTACACTTTCATGCAAAATGTACAGAAAATATAAACGTATGAGAATTAACTGTTGATAAAATAAAAAAATAAATATTAATTTGTCGGGTATGCACTCATGACCTCCTGTATTTTTTAAATCCTGGTTACAGTCCTGGAAGTGAGCGTACTTGTGTGGCGGCCACCCCTCTCGTCTCACTGTGGTGTGAACACGCTCTCATGAGGCTAACTTTTCAGAGTTGGGGAGTTCAGTCGAGGTGATGTGGGATCAGGGAGGAAGGAGAAGCATTTGGTGCTTGTACAGAAGGTATTATACACACCCTGGTACACTGCATGCTAGAGGAAACACACTGAGCCTATGAGCTTGGCTTTATTAGATCCGGGCATAAAGCGATGCCGGTTACAGCTGGCACGCAGACTTTATGTAATCACACAGCCTGAGACAGTCAAGCAACTACAAACACACACATACACTCTCAAAAATACATATACATCTAAACCTGCATATTTCTTATTGCAGTTACTGTGGGATGAAAACCGTGTGTCTGAAAGTTTGGTGATTTAATATGTTTTTACAGTCCGTGTTGACCATCAGATGATTCTTCAACCTGATAGGCTGATAAAATCCTTTCAATATCCATTTGATGACGTCACAAAATCAGTTTTCATCCAGTTAAAACGTCGTTCTGAGCACCTGGAGAGATCTCTGAGGTAATTTACATATCATAATAATACTTATAATACTGCTGTGGAAACAAATAACACTGTACGTTATTATGTGAAACTGGTGGTCATATATTTGCTAAGGTGGTCACAAGCAGCAGCTGTTAAAGGGACAGTTCACCCCAAAATCAAAAATACTTATTTTTCCTCTTACCTTGGCTTGTGGTGATAGAAGAGACAGAAAAATTCATGTCTCTCTCCAGAAATCGTGACCCGGTTACTCAAGATAATCCACAGATCTTGTTGTGAGAAGTTTCATGTAGGAACTATTTTCTTTCTACCAAACTACACCCACCAGTCGTATCACTGCGCAGAAGGAAGCGTGCATCTACTCAGAGACGAGGGGCTCGTGCTCGTGACAGCGTAAGATGTAAACATTAATGGCGTCCTCCTCGTCTGAGCTGTAGCGTTACCTAGCTCAGGTGAGCTAGCAGTATACAAGCACAAGCCTCTCGGATTATCTTGAATAACCAGGTCATGATTTCTGGAAAGAGACATGTTTTTTTGGCGCTTTGAGCCCCTAAAGCCGAATGCCATCTAGTTCCATTATATTGGAGAGAAGGCAGAGATCTCTACGGCCGATATATCTCCAACCAGGACTGGAACTTCCTCATTTTAGGGGCTTGGCCACTTGGCCTTTTTGAGGGCACAAAGGCCAAATATCAGGGCAGCAAGATCATCAAATAAAACAATGATGTTAAGTCCGCAGAAATAATGAATTAAGGGCTAAGGAGGATTTTATTTTTAATATATAATATAACTATCAGTGAAATAAATAAATAAATAAATTCATTAAAAAAGCTGTTTATTTCACAAAATCATTTAGTAGTATTTACAAATTACTAATATTTGTAAGTAGTTTATTGTTGTTATTTCCTACTTTGTTGTGTTGTAGCCTACGGACAAAGTTAATACCGTTAAAAGTCCTGTTGTCAACATGGATCAAAGAGTTGTGGCTGTGTTTTAGTTGTTAAAAACACATTCATTCTATTATTATGATCATTTCGCATTTCTTCTCCTACTTGAAATACTAGTGAGGGGGTGAATCCCCTCAACCAGCAAAGGAGACATCACAAAGCGCCTCCGTTAAAAATGGACTAGGTGCGAAACACGCTGCAGTGCGTCTGGTGGAATCTCACAAGCATTGTCTAGAGCCGCGATCAGCTCCGGCAACCGCATCGCAGCAGAAGCACAGCACAGCTGCGCCTGGTGTGAAACTGTTGTCATAAATAGCCCGGTTTTCCAGCGGTTCATACCAGAATCAAAATCAAACCCACTACTGGTTATGTGCACATCATTTCAGAGACAGAGGACGGCCCCTCTGTCGTGTATTTTTTGATTTTGGGGTAAACTGTCCCTTTATTCTACACAATGTGAAACACTCCCACTTCTGCTGCAGACAGTCAATATGGAAAGTGAAAGAATTATGATTACAATTTATCCTGAGGGCGACAGGAATGTGTGGCATTCCAGACAATATTTAATGGTCGGTATATTTCACTCTAAGCCTCAAATGATTCATGGTCAGCTCCTTAAACCCGTAGACCACCAGAACACCCCTGACGCCACATCGAGAGAGAGAGCATGAGGGTCTTGGTCTCATGCATGGAGGATGTTGTAGTTATAGACAACAACAACAAGGAAAAGTGCACAACATTAAAGTTTCTCTCACATCATACATCTGTGTGCTATATCTCACAGGCCCCAATATAACAGTGTTTTCTCTCAGTAAATTACACATGAAAACGCGAGGTCATCTTATATTCGCGGACTACACATAAATGTCATTACGTATTTAACACTATTTCACAGTGTGTCTCTCTGACGGCTGCTATCTGTGTCTCTGTAGCGCTGCCTCCCCCTGCCTCTCTCTCTTCTCTTCTCTTTCTCTCTATTGTTTTATTCTCTCCTCTAGAGGAGATCAGAATAGCAGAAGTCATGAGGGAGTCATTACCTGAATTTAACTCGACCGGCTGCTTCCATTATTGTAGTTACTTAAAATGCTAATCCACTGGTTAATGCTGATTCGCTTGAGATTGTAACATTAGAAACACCAGGAGTATATGTTATAAATTGGAAAATATAATTTTCTTTTATAGCTTTATTTAATGTGATCTCTTATATTTCAAATTCTTTATACAAAAGCAGGCGCTGCAAAATATTATTGTCTTGTGTTGGTTCCAAAACTGTATGCTACATGCTTTTTTGACAGTGTTGGATTGCATCCTTGTCATCATTTAATGATCTGTTTACACTTTTTGACAAGAAGTCGTTCATCAAGAATACATTTTGTCTCACGGAGACAAAGACAAAGAGAGCTCCTTCAGAACTTATTACCAAATCAAGGCATAATGAGTGTTCTTGGCTGAAGATCATGCTGTTAGGGTGCAGCAATTAATGTCATTTAGTTTTTTACATTTGAAAATATAGCTTTTTCATCACCAGCATTTCTTCTTAAGGCTGGACCACACTAAAATAATTTTCAAATCTTAACAGATGTTGAAAATGTGAGAGACTCCACACATAACAACATGTTGAATATAACAGTTTTGTTCCTATAGTGTGCGGTGAGCAACGATTTGGCCAAAACAGCACAACACACACTTACAGAATCCATTCACGAACAACAAGAGTCCTGACTAAAAAAATGGAAATCTCGTAAAGTATCTCGCGATCAAACGTGACTTTAGTGTAAACAAACGTGGCGGACGACGGACAAGAAGAATTGGCGATGTTAGTTTTGGCACTACTTTGTACTGAAAATTGAGGAAGGATGGATGAAGTCATGGAGACACGCTAAATAAACACTTGCGTTGTTGCCACAAGTTAACAAGTTTGTCCTCCATTTCTGTGGTCCATATTCCTACTACTTTATGCTTCACATTTTGCATTAGCTCATGCATTAGCCACAGCCGTTTTGTGTGCTTCCCCACACACAAGAGGATATCCGATCGTAAATATTGAACATGTTCAATATTTATGATTTGAAATCAGTGCGACCAGGATGGACTTCTGAGCCAATCGGGGAATGTAAAAAACACTCTTAACATACCTCAAACCACAGGAATATCTGGAAAGATAATCTTTAGATCCATCAAAAAATCGGGGCTTTGCTGACGATTGCTTGGAGTGGGGAATGTGGCCCAAAATCAAATCAATAATTCTTGTGTAGTCGCTATCAGTTATAGTTCTCTTGTTTCTGTCGAGGCTTTTTGTGTATGTCAAGCGTAAGAAATAAAAATTGTCCATGCATTTTGTTTCTGCAGGTTAAGCGTTGATGCTATACGAAGGGTCTGTACCTTTGAAATAATGGAGCAAAATGTCATCTGGTCTGTTTGATTAGAATAACGGAGGCGCAGATTGTGAGCATTTGCCATTTTCTCCCTCTCATCTTGGATTCTAATTACAGAATGATGCAGCAGATAAGTCAAGGGCACTTAAATATCTATTTCAGTTGATTAATGGGCCTTGTGACATTTGTGTGAAGTTTATAGTCAAGAATATCTTCTAACGTTGGCGGATGAAAATGTGCAGGCCGATTGATCGCGCTCATTGATTTTTATCCGAGCCGTTCCTCGACGTTTCCACAAGTTGCCCATTAACTGAAATGTGTGAGCATATGTGTTTCTGCCGAGTGTGACTGCGAGTTTTCTTTTCCGAGGAAATAAAAAAAAAACACAGCCCCTCCTGAGTCGGTGGAGCGTGATGCATGTGTACGGCAGCAAGTTGTGTCTCTGCGCTGACACAAATGCTACGACACCCTGCTCTGCAAATGTCAGTCCCATCCAATTAAATGGTTGAGTGATGCCATTGCCCACAAGGGGATCCCACCAACAAAGTTCTCTGTTTGTTATCAGCTTTGTTTCCTGTTTTTCTATCTTTTCCGGAGACACTTCATGGACGAGAGTGTTGTTCGTACACGCCCCCTACAGTACACTCGCTGACCGTTACAGTACCATGTTTCATGCTCTGGCAGCCCCATGCTGTTTCTGTGATTCTCCTGGGTCATGTCTGTGCTTGTTATTCATTTGCAAGCAGTTTTGACCACCTACGCATTGGCTATATTTACAACAATGTCAGTCTGTAGTCTGCGGTGTTGACTTCACTTTGATTACTGGTTTCTCTACTTGCTGTCAAGCACCCACATTATCCTGCTATGCGCTGCTCGGTCGCAGTGATGAAATTCATCCCTGCTGTTCAAGAGCAACATACGGTAATAGATTTTAGTCCCCGCTGCCCGATGATAAATTAGTGAACATTGCACACACAGTTATTTTCCATTACTATTTCTATGCTGTGTTTGTATGTACCCAATAAAAACACAGCTGTTACTGTGATCTTGTGTTGCCTTGGAGATTGAGCTAAAAATTAGCCTGAAAGAGAACAACAGACATTAATAAAACATTGGAATTATTCTGGAGGCTATATAACATGATGGAAAAAATACTACAAACCTGCTCATGTACGCACATATTGTGAGGGCGCTCTGGGAAACCACGAGGTGGCAGCGTCATCACGGTAAACAGTAACTGCCTGCCAGTGGAGATATGAATAGAGCACAGAATTATAACAACATTTGCAATATAAATAAAAATGCTTTCACTTTCTCAATCTGTTTTGGCCATTGTTCCCCTCAGTGGGCTGAAAAGTGAAGCCAATGCTGAAGTGCCTTAAACTTGCATTCTTTCTAACAGCCAGCAGGGGGCGACTCCTCTGGTTGCAGAAAGAAGTCTGATTGTATAGAAGTCTATGAGAAAATGACCCTACTTCTCACTTGATTTATTACCTCAGTAAACATTGTAAACATGAGTTTATGGTCTCAATCTCTAGTTTCAAGTCTTCTTCAATACAACATGATGTTCATTTAGTAAATTATGGTCCCATTTAGAGTCAAATAAACCATAAAGCAGGGGATGCTTTAGGGCGTGGCTTGTGATTGACAGGTCGCTACCACGGCGTTGTACAGTCTGGGAGTTGTCCGTGTTTTCGTCTTAGAACTTTAACCCTTTCACAGTGTGTTTTCAGTTCCTGAAAGTTAATTGTAACATTTTTGTCGCCTAAAAATGTCTTATTCAGCTTTCGGTTGTGCTTAGCTCCACCCTCTCGTGTCACTTCTGGTTGCAAAAAACAAGATGCCGACGGCCAAAATGCAGGCTTCAAAACGGCAGTCCACAAACCAATGGGCGACACATCAAATACCGCCGCTTGGTCAGTGCCCCAGTCGGTGGTATTTGACGAGTTGGGAGTGAGAACGGGTCGCAATGGGGGGCGTCACGGTGACTACGTCCACTTCTTATATACAGTCTATGGTTCCCTTTTAACGATTGCCACTCCCTGTGATAGACATACATTGGAATATCTTTCTGAAGACATTTAGAAATCTTTCACATGATAAAACTTGATGTTATATATTATCACCGCTAGCCTGGTATGTGTATAAACGCCCTAAAAGCCAGGTCAGTTACATGGACGTCTCAGAGCACATACTGGATCCTCTGATATTCACAAGGAAAAATAATTTCACATAGACTACAAACCATAATGTATTTGTTCTTGGCTGGCTGTCAAAGCAAAGAGGGGTTATTGGCTGAGGAGGAACGTGTGCTTGTGTAAATCCCTCCTTACCCGCCACAGCCATTTCCTCATATTAATTAAGCCAACTTACAAACCTGCTGCTTCTAGTAACTCTGCCAATCTGCCACTCTAACAACAAGAAGATAAGGCGTAGGAGAAATGTGCCGGCTTTCTCTGTGTCTTACGAGGGAAGTTCTTAATTGGTGAACTTACATGAATGATACCATAAGGTGCTGCTTGGATCTGCGGGCAGATTGTACAGATGCTAGGCCCGGTCTTGCCCTTTTCTGTTGGAGGAGGATACACGTTTTACACCCTCACTAAACTCATTAGCCAAAGTCCTTCACACTTGTGGATGAAGAAACTCTGCAGGAAAATGATTGGAGCTCCGTGTTGAACTGTTTCCTACACTGGGCTCGGTTTACTCTCCATTTAATCCCTGTGAAGGTAATACTTAGAAATAGATTCAGATAGTCGTTAAAAAGGGACAGGTCTTTATGGCGGTTTTTAGAGTCCCTAAAAGGAATCTGATGTTCATTCCAGTATGTTAACAGTCCCACTCTCTAAAGGCAGCTCCTGCGAAAGGCTGAACGCTACATTACAGGGAAATGTTTGGGAGAGGGGCTTCTCTGTGGGTCAGCGGGTAATGCCAAGAAAATGTTCAGAGTTTGACATTTATTCAGGGCTTGACTTCCATCTGCTCTAAGTACTCTCTGTGATAGGGAAGCTGTGTGTTTGTAGAGTATTTTACAACGTGTTCAAACGCAGCCAATCATAATCAAGGACCGGAACAATCCTTTTTATAAATAAAAACATTTTTACATGTGGGGAAAAATATACAAATAGAGGTTTTAATATCTGAAATAATATAGTTCATATATGAAAACCTGTGTATTGATATTTGTGTCCAACCTTTTGTTATAACCAGTGGGCAACCTCCGGGTCTGAAAAGTGATGCGGATGGTGCAACAGTTAATAGGATAGCTTTCTCCATATTTGGATCTGAATAAGCATGTTAGACAGGAACTCTTTAGATAAGTCTTATGTTTCGTGTTTACCATAGCCAATGCATTATTGCACTGATTTCTAATTATTGGAGAGAGTCTTTGACTGTCAAGATATCATGATCCCACTCTTCATGCCCCAAAAACTACACAGCAGGGGCAAACAATTTTCTTCCCTCTACTAGTTAGCCCAGATAAATTATCATTATCATCTGTCCACCTCTTTCTATTCCTGTAGGTTCATTTGTTATTCATGGTGTACATTATTTGTATAGGAGGAGGTTTAAAGACAAATATATACAACAGATATATATGTGTGTGTGTATAAATGTGTATTTATGACCTTATATGCTCTGGTTCCCCCTCGTTGCCCTAAAATTGTCTTTTCGATGATGTTTCAGATGTTTTGGGGCCCGAGCTCATCATGACCAATGTGTCCATGTGTGAAAACATTAGGTTGAAGTTCCTGATGTGTTTGAAGGAAACCACATTAGGTCTGACTTCAAGATTAAAAAGCAATGACTTGTACAACAAGCTGAAGTAGACAAATGCAGCGAGTCCCTGAGGGGTTAAGACGTGTCAGTCAACTGTCTGTCTGTGCCTCAGCCTCCAGCCTTTCCTATCCTTTATCTGCTCGCCTCCCTTCAAAGTGTCAAGTCAGTAAAAAGTTGCTTTAGACAGTTGAGAGTTTACTGAGTGAGTAGTTGTAGCCTAAGGAAGATTTATTAAATGGTAGTCTTTATTCTCCTCCAAAATCGTATGCGACAGAAGAGAATAAAGAAAACAAAATTGAGAATGAAAACAGTGTTCATTGAGTTATGTTAGCCTGTCCATATCTGATAATTGATGAGGGAATGCTGCGATAAGGATAAACAATTTAAGTATCGATGGATGAAGAGATGATGTAGAAATAATCGTCATATGTTTGAGCATCTCCTTTGCAGATACTGGTTCTACTGTATTGCAGAAGCTTTAACATATATATTTATTTTAGCATATTATGATTTTCTTATCACACAGAAATGTATTGACAATATCACCAACCATCAGTGTCTGCTGTTGTCAATAGGATATCAATAAATAGCAAGCAAGGAATGGCACATTTCTGATTTGATATTTGCGGAGGCAAAGATGCTCTGTAACAAAGATGACGCATTACAAGCTCCACCAACAGGTTTGAAAAACACTTCCTATACAGATACAGGAAAATGACTCTCAGTGCGGCCTCTCCTTTCTGAATTGTCTCTGGCAGGTAGTCACAGAGCCCAATCTGCCGCTGAATTGAGAAACTGACGATGTTTAAAGGGACAGCCGGCATGGCGGGACTACACGCGCACACACACTAGACGCCGACGCTGTTGTGTTACACGTCACGCCGCCATAAGTGAGACCCGGTGAGTCTGCGACTTGCTGCAAAACGGTTTATAGGCAAGTTTATATAGAAGTTGTCCGCTCGAGCCCGCTAGCGGGTATTTTTTCCTACTGTGGCGAAAGCATGACCCGTTCTACTCCTCCTCTGATTGGCTTAATATGATATTCTTACCCTAACCCAACCAATCTCACGGTCGTGTCTAGAAGGTAACACGCAAATTGCGAAACTCTCGTGAGGTGGTTAAGGTAAGGCAATGACCGTGAATAGTTAAGGTTAGAAGAGATTGTCGGGCAGCAAATCTCACGTGTTTTTGAATTTGCGTGTTACCTTCTAGACACGACCGTGACCAGGATTCATAATTTAGCAGCCTGCTACGTTCTTTGCAATGGTACACATAAAATTGTCCGCCGCTCTGACCATCCTGCTATTTTGATTTGAATGGGAATGTCCGTTCACCTCCTATTTCTGTAGTTTAATCAATTTCAAATTGTATAAATTAATTTCATATCAGTCCAAACATTACATTTACTGAATCTGACAAATAGTTACCAGAGCATGAAAAGGCCCCTCATTTAACAAGTTCAGCTAAACCAAGGGAGCATAGGTCCTTTCAGCCTCTCTGTGTGGCCTCGTCTGAAAGCTCAATAGATGTAAGTACTTGCTAAGTATCATCTATTTTTTGTGGAGCGTGTCCCTGGTCTTCTGTATGCAGTTATTTGTCCTCAGCCCCGAGTGCTCAAGCCTTTGAATTAAATTAAAACCTTGAACATTGATAATAGATGTTTGAAGCCGCTTGAGCAGCATGACATTGAGCTGTGAGTTATGTTAGTTAGTACTGTATCAAGGCAGGTGAGACCTTTGTTTGCATGCTCCATTTATTGTGAACATGCAAGACATGACGTTTATTAGTTTATAGCGGCAGCATCAAAAGTATTGAGGGAGTTGGGTGAAAACAGCTGGCAGGATATCACGTTATAGCATGAAACAATCCTATCTAATCAGCAGAGGAGTATCTGCGTTTTTGCCTCGTCTTCATCAGCACAGATTTTATGCAGCTGTCCCTGCAATTCTTTTCATGTTACACTCTGTTACAGAAATGCCTATTAGGCTTCAGAGGCTGTGCTGCTGCTTATCAAAGAGTTCAAAGTCTGAAATTGTTTATCATGGCGGGACATCACTTCTGATAGCGGCACTGTGTGGTTAGGGTGAGATCGGACGTCTGATAGGACAGCGGATAATGTAAATAAACCCACGGCGGCTACAGCACTCGGCTTGTTTGTTGTTTTTGCAAAAATGATGAAATGAGCATGAGAATCAAATCATCATGAAGCAGTTTGAGTTACTGCGCTAGTATGTGTCTGTGATCATTTGTTGGATTAAAGAAGTGAAAAGTGCATAACTCATGGCCGGCTAAAGCCACACTTTTGTCACATTTGTGTTTTACACTTGACGGCCTTGAACTCAGAATAGGAAGGCAGAATAACCGGGCTATAGGAGCCACTTAATTAAATAAATGCCTATAGCTTTTCTGCCGATTCACTGCACAATGTTTTTATCTTGTAAACAAGCAAAAGTTATTTTTACATTCAGTGTTACATTGCTTGAGGTCTAGCAAACGTGATGAATGCATTTCCTTCCTCATAAAACACTCATTGCTTCTACACTGATTAAACAGATGAGATGTAAATGAGCTTTAGAGGTTCTAGTAGGTGCATTTTGTTCCCTTTGGACAGAGCCGTGACATTAAAGATGACATCTAATGTAATACACGGCGAGAAAGCAAATGAGCATATTTCCCAAATGTCTTTTAAAGGTGTTAAATTAGTTACTTATTACGTTACAGCGCTACCTACTCAGGAACGTAACTTTTAGAGTATGTTTGCGTTACCAAAAATTAAAGCCCCTTTAGGATTCCTTGTGCATGTTGGTTATATTGTCCGTAGCCTACTATACACCAACCTCTTGAACCTATTGACTCTACCGTCATCACATAACCTCGTCTACGGCATCTGTAACTCTGCAGGCAGGAATGAGAGACACAATATCCCTTTTACAGCTCTTTACTATATCGAGTTAGCCAGCAAAGTTTTAGTTTTCTTGCCATGTTACGCATCATAGGGATTTTATTAATGATCTTACTAAAAGAAGGAGACTCTGCAGTTGATATTGGTAGCATCTCCTCCACCATGTAACCAGCTACAAGCTTGTTAATTTCCCTCTGAGTTAAAGCAACTCTCAACTCAACCTCTGAGTTGAAAACGTAACTAAATAACTGATTTGAATTGCAAAGTAACGAGTTACATTACTCATTACAACAAAAAAGTGGTAAAGATATAGTGGATTAATGGCATCCTGAGCAGAGAATGAAGTCACTCTCCCTCTGTGTGTGTTGTAATCCGAGCTTGTCTGTTTTTTGTCGACACAGACAGTCCATGTTAGTGCATGTGGGTCCCTGTATGTGTGCTCCACTGGCGAGCTAATCACCGCTGCTATGCACTGCACTCACATGGCGGTTACCGTCGATAACACCATCCCGACCCACGGCGTCGTCGCGGAAGCTCAACGCCCTCCCTCCTGGTTACCACTGTCGCATTTGTTTGCACTATTCGTGCTGTTAGCACCGTTAGCTGCTCGCCGTCGCCATGTTGAGAGCTGTGCGGAGGCAATCCCTCAATCATAGATATGCTCTGAATTTGGAATTTAGCACCTTTAATGTGTGACAGGCTGTGTTCCCAAATAATTTCCCAAAAAGCAAAGGGAACACATCTGTCGTTCAGTCGCGTCCATAATTCACTTAAGGTATCACGGGGCTAGGGGTGACATGGATACATTTCTTCAGTTTGCTATCTTTGCTTCTCAGGTATATAAAAGGCCAGTCGTGACATGGAGAAGCAAAGAGTGATCTCCGAGTGGAGGAGTAAGATAGTTGAAAGAAGGAAAAGATAGAGAAGGAGAGTGAAAGGAAGGAGCAAAGAGACGGGGAGACATGCCTTAGGTAATGGGAAAGCCTTCAAGTGAGACAGTAATCTGGGTAATATGTCAGGCTGCTCTCAGCTGGGGAGCTTGACGTTTTCCCAATTAAGCTTGGGTGCAAAGGCAGCTTTTTCCCTAATTGTTTAACATGTAGTTGAACGGGCGAGTTGCATGACCCCCACGCTCGCTCTGTAGATCACAGCGTGGTGATTGACACCGACGTCCCCCCGGGCTGTCTACACCATGAACTTCACCAGCCTCCAGTTCAGCACTTATACACATGTAAAGAAGAACCTGTGGGTGTTTAAAATGAGGAGCTGAGGAGGGATAATGAAGCTGTTATCAATACAGGAGGTTATCAGACATGAGTGGTTTCTTGAAGGAGTCCATTTATCTTCATTATGACTCTAAACATGTCATTCATAGATCCGTTACGCCCCTGTTATTGACCATATGGACCAATTCAAATAGACGGTGAGGAACCTGCCTTACCTGAGTTCTGCATTCAGGGTAATGAAACACTTCTCTTCATGTCTCTTCTGTCTTTTCCTTTAAATCCAGCATTGCGTTTAGCCATTGTTACCGAGGCTGTAGGGCTCAAAGAAGAGAAATGTCCAGTTTTGGTCAGTCTTCTGTCTTCAACAGAGTGCCTGATCACGGCTGAGTTTTACTGTGTTTGGCCAGCTTAATGAAACCTTGATTTCCCAAACTCCCTCTCTGTATGTTTCTTCTCTCATCATTCTGCCCAAAGTCTCTGTGCCTCAGCCAGTGCCAGGAGCTGCCATTTGGTTTTGTTTGTAGAGTGCTCAGAGTCAACTGAACCAACAAGCTGACTGATTAAAATGAAAACGGGCCCTCACTCTTGGCCCTCTATTTCTGTCTCTTGTTTTCTCTGCGCTCGACGGAGGGGGCCGCGCTACATACATTCTCCTCTCATGAATAACGGCGATAAACCTCAATATCTACAGCTCTGCCACTTGAAATCAAAACTTAATAAAATGTAAGAATTGTTTGGTTGTCAGAGTGCGGAGGCTTCTGTGTTTGGGGAATTTGAGCTCCAACGCTTCAGCCAAGATTTAGCTGCAGAAATGGGCATTACAGTTCAGACTCAAACATGCAGAAATCCTCATCTGTACACTTGATTATGCAATTGCTCTTTGGTTTTCCTCAAGTTAAGTATATAATAGCGTGTGATCAAAGAGGTGAAAATCGGTTCAAAGAAGCAGCTGACAAGAGGCTCCACACATTTCGGAGATAGTCAACGTGGTTTGAATTTTAGGTTATTAAATAAAATATATAAATCAGGAGAGACTAATATTTGGATACAACTACATCCAATTCATATCTCACAGTCAAATCAAAGTAATAAACCACTGTCTTCCTTATAAGTAATTTATAATAAAACAGATGTGACGTGACTTTTGTGTGTCTAAACTTCCCTCTGATGCCTGGACAAACAGCCGTATGGCATCAGCTGCTGAGGATTTTGCAGTGACATTTGGCTAAGTCTGTTGGACGGAGTAAAAAGACTGCAATTGGCCCGAGTGTGTATCACAATACAGAGCGCTTGATGAGTGATGTCAGTCTTTATCCACACCTGAGAACACACACGCACGAGTCAGTTTTAGCACAATGGCTGCAAAACAAAAGGTAATGTTTACATGTCATCGCTGATTAGACGTTCGTACTTCAGAGATTTAGGGTGCTTTCACACCTGTAGCTCGGTTCATTTGGTCTGAACCAGGGGAAGAAATGAACCAAGAGGAGTAAATATGAAGTTATACAGACTGACAGGTAACTCGTTGATTGGACAGTTTTTGGCGTCCTGCATCATCAGGACCCATGTGGGGAAATCAAGTTCCGGTGACTGACTTTATGCAGCACTTTAATGTGTATATTTATGTTCTCTGATTAATAACATTATTAGTATTATTAGACTGCAAATCAACCGCATAAAATGATGAATAATGGTAGAGACAGGACTGTACAAAAGCCCCCCCCTTCCCAGATGACTGGTGCGAAAGCATAGTGCATATTACTGTGGGACCGCTGTCACACACTTTTTATTGTGTCCATTTCAACAAATGCTCGCACACGCAGCCTGCGTTTTGGTTCACTTCCTGCAATTGAGTCAGATTATGTTCTCACTGCAATCAAACCGTACAAGGGTTTGTTTAGAAACGGTCTTGGACCGGTTGTTTTGATCCACACCAGAGTGCGATTATTGCATTCACAACTGAACTGCACCAGAGTTTGATTAAAACAGACTAAACATTGACGTGTGAAAGCGCCCTAAAAACCATAGACTCCATTGAGCACAGAACAGGATAGAAGGAGAGTTTGAAGGGAGAATGGTGAAAAAAACAAAAGTCAAATCTATATAATTTATAATAACGTCTAAAAATCGAGTCCAATGTCTATCTATAATGATCTCTTTGTTCTATTTTTACACAAGCGTCTCCCTCTAACAGGGCTTATAGCCACTCAGGTGCTCATGCTCAGACAGTCACAATGAGCCTCTTCAACCCTTCGGGGTTCTGACCTTATAAAAGGACAGCAGCCGCCCACTTTTCTTCGGTGACAGCCAACGATGCCGTGGATAGCTTCATCAGACCGCTCTGCAGAGTTCTCTGCTTCCTGCCACAGTCGACTGCACTGGCTGCTCCATGTGCAATGGTGCCGAGCACACCCCTGCTGGTGTCACACAACTTTCTCACTTACAAAGTTTTGTCACACTCAAAGGATATTTATCTCTGCTCTTTTCTCGTTGCCACCATATCCTATATTTATTACAGCACGTGTTTGTTGTAGACATTGTTTTATAGCGACTGGATGTAACGCTGTCACATTTAATCTGTGGTGTGCTGTCTAGTCAAAGATTTAGCGCCTGGAAAGCTGTTAGACTCAGCATGGCAGCAGTTTTTCTTGCACATACATGGCAGATGCAAATGAAAAGGTAATCAGGCCAACTACATCCCAGTTGCTCTGGATAAATGTTTTGCATTGAACGCTCTGCAGTACAGACTTTGTTTTCTTGATGTGAGGTTCAGTATATTTCAATAGAAATGTTGACCACTATTCATGTGTCATGACCTATTTTATAATGATATCATAATATGTCATGAAACACATGTTTTTAAATCCCTTGTATATTAATTTGCTGATAAAGATACCTGTCCTACTTTTAATTTAAGCTCCAAAGAGCACCAATATTGAGCCATTTTCTTCATTGCACGTCAGTGAGGGCTGCCTGTGCTCTTCCTCTAGCATACCTGTCTTCTCTACAATTTAATTTTTGCTTTACTTGCTTAGAGCTATCATTCACCATGATTATCTGCACAAAAAACGACATGTGTGCTGTAGGTTTGGGCTATTAAAGACATAACTAGATGTCACAGGAAGAGGTTGAAAATAAATGTGACAGAATAAATCATCATTTGTTCAGAAAACAGACAGGAATTATTTATTTTTCTTGTGAGTTTCAGAGTTTTATATAAGAAATGGACGTATTCACCGTGACATCACCCACTGGTTTGTGGACTGTGGTTTTTAAACCTGAAGTTCAGTATTTTGGGCATCACCATCTTAGTTTTTTGCAACCAGAAGTGACACGAGGGAGTGGAACTAAGGACAATCGAATGCTGAATAAGACATTTTTAGGTGACCAAAAAGGTTATAATTAACTTTCATTAACTGAAAACACACTGTGAAAGGGTTAAAGCTGTAAGATGAAAACATGGACAACTCCCAGACCGGACAACGCCGTGGTAGTGACCTGTCAATCACAAGGTAGCCACGCCCTAAAGCATACCCTGCTTTATGGTCTATTTGACTCTAAATGGGACCATAATTTACTAAATGAACATCATGCTGTATTGAAGAAGACTTGAAACTAGCGATTGAGACCATAAACTCATGTTTACAATGTTTACTGAGGTAATAAATCAAGTGAGAAGTAGGCTCATTTTCTCATAGACTTCTATACAGTCTGACTTCTTTCTGCAACCAGAGGAGTCGCCCCCTGCTGGCTATTAGAAATAATGCAAGTTTAAGGCACTTCAGCATTGGCTTCACTTTTCAGACCCGCCTGTCGCCTGGTTGTGATCAGGTCTTTTGTGAACAACATCCCACTGGTGAGTGTAATCGCCCCTCTCATTTTCTCTGAGGTCACCCGAGCATTTCTAACAGCAACATTTCATGATTGAAGTTTATTGATTTCAGTTGTATCGCCACAATCAGTGGATTTGTTTGTAAATCTGTGTGGCGTTCAACTTGTTCAACCAGGTCGACAGCGGAGCCGATTGAGACAACAAATATGGAGAAAGCTATCCTATTAACTGTCGCACCATTCCAAATTTACACAGTGCATCCCTTTTCTGTGACACAAATAGAAATGTCCTCTTTCCACAAACTGTGGTAGCTGCTGCCGGTCCTCCCAGTATAGTCTCTACACCATCAAGCTTCCAGCACCACCTATTTTGCGAGGAGGCAAAAATAATTTTAGCTGTGCCACTTTTTGCTCTGACAAACTCCCCTTTGCTTTTTTTATATGTCAGGAGTTTAAAGGAACTTTTCCATACGTTACACATCACACACTGTTCAGACAGACATAAAGGCAAACAATTAGCACGCAGTAATACCTGATTTACAGGCTGTCAATTAAGCGTCTCTGTGCCAGAACTTTCCCTCACCCAGTAGGATTGCGCACACACACACAGCGAGTTTCTGCACTCGACATGATCACAGACCTTTGTGTGATATCACGGGGCACAATGGGTGACATCCTTAGTAATCAGCACCTGCTGCCTGTGACAACAGAGGTATATCGGCAGATGACATCTCATGTGGTCACACACTGTGTCATGATGTGTGGGTTTGATAGGAGAGAGAATAAAGGTGTGAGTCTAGACGCGAGGAGGAGGAGATCTCAGTGGGAGACGGAGGAGCAGTGGCTCACATGCAGAGCCGGTGGTTTGTGCGAATGGCTAATGACGAACAAAGTCATCCACAATTCTCATGTGGGATAGGAAATCATGGGCGTTAGCTAGCACCCTTCCAGATGCACCGAAGCGTGAATGTCTCCTGTTGGCAAACTGTTACAACACCTCCCACTGTTTGCGCAGATTTGGCTTTCCATGTCTGTTGTGTGTGTGTGTTATTTAGGAAGCTAAATTACATTGCCCACTCAAAAGACAATAAAAGTAGGACCAAGTGTATTAATTATAAAAATGATGCCCTGCACTTTGATTTCAGCCCTCCGCTCCATACAGCATTGTTTCCCATACTCCTTATCTATTTCCTCTCCCGTGCACAGGGGTTCAATTAAATCCTTCATTATCATTTTCTGCTTACCTCCGGGTTGTCAGATGCAAATTGATCCTCTCTCTTTCTACGCTTTTTAATCAACATCAGCCCGGAGAAAAACAATGCCTCCCACAAGGTAACACTGTTTGTCTTCGATACGTAGAAATCAATCTGTCCTGCATTACTGCAGTGTCCACTTATGGTGGAGGAGCTGCAGTATCTGATAGCTTCGGAAGGCTTTGACCCTTTGTTATTGTATATCCCGGGGTGGGAATGAAGTAGTTTGCTCTGTTTGAGATCTGAAGGAATGCACACACACACACACGCACACACACACGCACACACACACACACTGTCCTTGAGCATTTAAGAGAGCGTCTAGTTGAGACAAGGGAAGTTCTTACTCTTCTGCATTTCTTAGAAGTTTTCAGCAGAGGCAGAAGGAGGTTTTTTTCTCCTCCTGCTTATACTGTACATTTAAATTGTGCTTATTGTTTGAAATGCGTTAAGCTTTTTTTCTCAGTTTCTAAAAGGCTGTATACAGCTGAAAACTACCTGAACCCCTGTAAGGTTTGTAATGTAACGAAGAGCCTAGTGAACACCTTTATATTTGACCAATTGTGCTCGGGGGACGTCGTGATGAGAGGAGAAATGATCTGTTGAAGAATAATACTGTATGCATGCTTTAAATACATGACAGGACATTTAATTCAGTTTTTATGTCAAATTATTGATTTATTAAGTAATTAGCCGTGTAATAAGGCAGATAATGTTCAGCTAGCGGGTCATTGTTGTGAAATAAACCCCTTTGAGGCAATGCAAGACAGGGCAATGCGGCACCCCGACACGAAGGGCCTTGGAGGGGTTTATTTCGCAGCAATGACCCGCTAGCTGTACATTATCCCTTTATATATACTGTATATATATACTCTATATTTGCCCCAAAAAAGACAATATTCCTACTAAGCTGTTTACATGGCTAATGAAAATGAATATTCCACTAATATTCCCGATTACATGCAGCCGTGCATACTCCGATTAACGAAACCAATGGCGCTGGGTCATTTCTTCAACCATCTGCTTGAAAAGGTCGGTGTTGCGATATTTGCGCATTTTCGAAAAACCTGTTGATATCCAAGTCTTTCATGATGTTTAAAAGTAGGTGTGTTTCTCCTTCTGACCAGATGATGTGGGCTTTTCTTTCTGGCATGCATCTCTGCAAAGTGTCGGCTAGTTGGTTTGTGTACAACGAACAGAGCTGGCCGCAAACAGGCAAGAGGCCGTGTGTCGCAAACTACTGTAAAAACTCCAACTGAGACGCATATTCTGAATGTGCTGTATACATATACATATAATATCGACATATTCCACTCTTCTTAATCAGAAAATACTCCATTCAGAATAAGGCCTAATTCAGAATATCCGGAATAACGGAATATTCTGTTTATAGATACCCGGATCAAATTTTTAATGTTGTTATAAAGAATAATAATGGAATATTAGTGTGCATGTAAACGTAGTACTGTACTACTGTTATTTTCCCCATTTCAAATCATGACATTATGTCCACTATACAGGCAGAGTTCTTTTATTTTCATTTTCATTCATTCATTATCTATGTGTGTCATATAGTATCCTTTTTAGTGAGTTTCCAATGACTACGCTATATTTTGCTTTTGATATTCTGCATTGTGCATTACCTCTATACTGATTCAATAGACCGAGCAGTGTTTACTAGAGGCCTGCCTGCATGGATGTGCTTCGCTTTTTGGCTCAGTAAATTCTCTGAAATTCATTACAGTTTGTGTAAATTGTGCAGCGACAAACAGATCTGAGCATCACTTCTCATGTGAGCTTTCTGCAAAGGCTCGTGCGGCAACCAAAGCTAGTTTCAGACGCTCGGGTTGGTGATTTGATCATGAGGCATCTTGGTCTGTGACATTTGAGAAGTTAATGGTAGACTCCAGTGTTTGAAACCCCTAGGCTAATACAGCGTTCTCTGAGTGATGTGGACTATTAGTTTTTATTAAATCTGCTATGGCACCATAAGTACTGGAACTCTTTCGTTTTAACAAAGATGCCTCTGTTGGAATCAATGGACACACACATTTGTTTAACAAGAAAGACAGTCAGTCACTATCCAGCAGCATACAGTAACAACGTGGCATATTACACAGGGCAGCAGGAATTCCAGATGTCGTCGGGAGGAGGAGTGAATGTGGGAACAGATTATCTGGTCGTACAAGTTCACATCCTCATAACACAACCCACATTAACGCTGCAGTGGTCCTGAACTAGCTATTTACTGTGTGGATCACATGAGGAGTTTGTAAAAAAGCCTAATGATGCATTTAAAACGTACCATATGATCACTTACTTCTTTTCCCCCTAGTGAAGCTCACTTACCTCCAGTTCTTTTCTGCATCTCTCCAGCACAGCAGGTCCTCCAAATTCAATGACAAAATACGTCAATGTCCTAGAGCGGCACACACAAGCGTTTTCTGATCTGGCGGCCTTATCGGCAGAACAATGCTATTCGTTTGAGCCTTCTTAAACCATTACAAATCAATGTTGAAAAATAAATCAATGTTATCATGTGTCAACACTGTGGTTAAGGTTTGGTTGGGTTTAGGCACAAAAATGACTTGGTTAAGCCAGGGCTCAACAGTAACGGTTGCCAGGTTGCCATTGGCAACCATTTTTTGAGATACCAATTCTCGGCCTTTCTAACATATTAAAAATGGGGACAGTGAACAGCAAAACGTGCACCCCGAAATAAATTATTTTTTAATGTTTTCAATATTTACAGTCAGAACCGGAACCAGACAGCGCTTCACGGACGTTGGTGCGTTTACTTGCGTACACACTGGCATCTGTTTTAGAGACAATAGCAAAGCAAATTAAGTTGTTTGACTGCGGGATGAAACGTTTGACTAACCTGTCAACATCTCAAACAAATGCTCAAACTGATTCAACTGACAAAGAACCAGATGAACCTGAAGGACAAAACAAAAAGGACATTTGTGAAGTATTGGGAGGCGAGCTGGACGGAAAATGATTGCTATTCGTTCATGTCACATTTTTAATTATTAAGCTGACGTATAACTACATAGTATCTTAATTTCTCAAAATATAAGGTGACTAAAAAGGGCAACCAAAAGCTGATGCCAGGTTGACACTTTTAAAAGTTAGTGTTGAGCCCTGGGTTACGTGTAGGTAAAGGTGGTTTGGGTTAGAATACGTACTTTGTTAAGGTTAGGGTAATATCGTAGCAGATTTTGTCACCATATACTTACCCACTTCCTCCTTTGCTCCAATCATAATTACTACCACTGTAGTTTTGTATCTCATATTAATTTATCAATAGCCACATACTTTTTTCCGTATTTACTGAGGTTGGTACATGTTGAGGCACACTGGTTCAACATGGGTTGTATCAGTTCAATTTGAGGTCCTGATGTCAGTGACACTTCAGCAGGGTAATCTAAGTCAGTGGGTCCGTGGCACGCCAGGGGGTCCGTGTTTTCAGATTCTTTCATTTATATTATCATGATATCATTTTTTTTTTTTTTTTTTTACAAAAGGCTTTATAGTCAAACAAATATTATTTAAATATTTAAATCTATAATAGTTCATAGATTACGTTGAAATCTAATAAATATATAACTTTTTTATTTTTAATACAGGTCTAATATCTTTCTAAACACATTTCTCTTGTGTTCATTCACATACAGTATAGAAGTGTAACAAATAGGCTATGTCAAACTATTTCAAGGGACATACATGAGAGGGTCCCCGCCGGTATATTCTCTATCTAGTAAGGGATCCTTGGATGAAAAAAGATTGAGAACCTCTAATCTAAGTTACTTTATATTTTAAAGTGCGTCTCTTCATCTGCTGAGACAAAAAAGCCGTTCAGTGCATTTTCAACACTGGTTCTGTTTTTAAAGAATATAACCCCTGCGTTCGTCGAGGTTAGTCAAACACTTAGTGCTGTGTTAGCACTGCAGTGTGTGGAGCTCCAACATGCACCGTTCAACATCAGCGCTGCTAATTCAAGTGAATAATTCTGCCACGTCTGGCTATGAAAATGATCCTTCAAGCATAAGCAATCATTCTTCATAAGAGATGTGGTCTCCAGTTGTTTGACCATTATCGTGATGCACATTTAAGAGAGATACAGCTGTCAAGAGGCCATATGGAGACGCTAAGTTCAGTACTGGGTCAACCCTGAAACAACTCATGGTAAAGTGACAGCGCTGTCGTCAATAGGTGCATTTCAGAGACACATTAGAGAGAATCATTAGGGAGTCGCGGTGAATGTCATATTAGGAACTGTAGTATTTAAAACACATTGCAGTGCTGATGTTGTTGTTATTGTTCTTGTAGATCCAGAGTGTCACCTTGGGTAAGAAGACAATAAAACACATTGACTAGACCTGCCAGTTAAATCACGCATTAGTTCAAATTTATGAAATAAGACTATAAGTAATTGCCTGTCTCTGGTGAATGATTTTTTGTCTAAAACACTGTTCCTCCCTTTTTGAATCGCAGACTGTGGAGCCCAGAAACTAACACTTCCACATATTGTAGAGTGTTAATGAATGCCCAGCTGTCCCATGTGTTTGCAGTTTGAATTACAGGAAATGGGGCCAGCTCTCTTTTCAACGGAGCTATGCTTTGGTTTTGATCGTTGAATAGGCAAACATAAATTGAAACGGTCCATGATGGTCATTGTTGAACTATTTGAACAGCGGCTATGAGAGCGTTGAGGTAATGAGTGGTAACACAGACTGCTCTTGATTATTCAGACACAATGGGCATTAAAGCTACACACTTTTTTACCTGGATTGTGTTTTTATTCCGTATGCATAGCAACCTCTCCGGTAAAAGTAGTATGAATATGATATTTCACACTACAATACGTGCTTATTATGCGCAAAACTTCAATTACAGTATGTTGCGTCGCTGTATAGGTTTATTCATTTGAGCCACCAAGCCTGTGAACACTTGTATTTACACATTTCTGTTTTACGCTCAACATATGTCGCCACTATCACAATGAAACAAGGGGTTTGAAGATAACCAGAAAGCAATCAACATTTGGCGGCAGTTGTCAACCAGCGAATGATTTATGTCCGTTCGCAGCTCCGGTTTGCCTCTCCTCCTGCCAGTCAGCGGCTGGCGTGTTGTTGTGAAGCAGAGGTGCTGCTCGCGGTTTGATTGGAGTGGCGTGGAGCTGCGGCACATGAAAAAAGAGCCAGTGTCACCTTGTCACTCTCGGGCACGCCGCCAAACTGCTGGCGGGGGGTTGGAGCGGGCATGTTGCCGAGGAGGGGTGTGCGTTGAGCACTGTGGTGATGAATCATTGTGCCGCTCCGCTCGCTCCCTAACCCCTCCTCCTCTCCCCCAGTCTGTCCCGCACCCCACCCTCCACCTCACCCCATCACTAACACTGTAATTATCCGCCTGTGGAGGGTGGGACATCTGCAATAACACTTTGAGTTTGATCATTTGTGTGTGCCTGTGTGTGTGTATGTGTGTGTGTGTGTGTGTGTGTTTGCTGAAGATGAGGGATGGTGACTCACTGAGAAAAGGAGAACGGTGTTGGAGAGGGTAATTTAGGGTTGAATTGGTAATCCTGTTGTCTGAGTGAGCTAGCAGCTCCATCCTCTTTATTATGGAGTCATTTTCATAAGCAATTCTCAATCCTCGCTTGTCAGAAAGTTGGGTTATACTTGCATTTCTTCACGACGTTCGGTCAGAGGACCTGTGCGGTTGATCTCAAGCTCTCCCCGACCCGAAGCTCTGCCCCGTAGAGGCCCACTCCCACTCCTCAACCCGGGGCTGCACTCCCTCAAGATCCTGCAGCTGATGTTTGGCACATCTGATCAGAGACTCAGGGTTGAGTGTGAAGTCACCCATAGATCAAGGCCTGCGCAGAAATAGATGCTCCCATGGCAGCAGGAGAGGAGAGGCGGGTGGAGGTGGAGGTGACCCTGAGGGATTCGGGGTGTTGTTGGTGACACACATGCTCAGTTGCAGCGTTGGCCACTGGCGATCGGGAGTGATAGTGATGGTTTCTGATGGTCGATCATCCAGCAGCTCTGGACTTATACTCACTGGTTCACTCATGGAGCGCTGCTTTTTCTATTAAACAACATTACTGATTTATGAAGTAGTTGATTGACTGTAGACAATAAGAAAAATGCCCTGCATATTAGCCATTTAATGGCTGGATTATGTAAATATATATATAAATCTATTGAAAGATTTTGCAGGTTCTCATTTTTAAATGTCGTATATTTTCTGCCAGATGTTAATTGATGCATGTAGCATCACACTGTTACATTACAGATAAGTTACAGATAAACAAGAAGGATGTTACTGGCATTATATGTTTCATACGCTTCAGTGCCGAAATTTTTAGTCGATTAGTCAGAATAGACAATTTTAATAACTCTAATTATAATAATTGTCATTTATTACGAAAAAGAAAATGACAAAGATTCACTGGTTCCAGCTTCGTAAAGTCTGAAGTCTTCGGAGGTGAAGTATCCCGGCATCTTTGAGCTGGACAGAAAATTATACTACGCGTTTTGATAAAACACAAACTACAAATAATTGTGTTCAGTTACTGTAATAAAGCTTTTATTCTTTCATGTCACATTTTCATTATTAAGCTGACGTATAACAACTTAGTATCTGAATTACTCAAAATATAAGGGGACTAAAAATGGCAAGCATATCTTCAGTTTTGACAACCAAAAGCTGATGCCTGGTTACATGTAAACAAGAAGGATGTTACTGGAATCATATGGTTGATATTCTTTA
This sequence comes from Sebastes umbrosus, assembly GCF_015220745.1. Lineage (NCBI taxonomy): Eukaryota > Metazoa > Chordata > Actinopteri > Perciformes > Sebastidae > Sebastes > Sebastes umbrosus. Next base: position 20,221,167 of record NC_051282.1, on the reverse strand, counting down.
GTGCTGAAATTATTAGTCAATTAGTCAGAACAGACAAACATTTACAGGTTACAGCTTGTCAAATATTTATACTTTTGTCGGTTTTATATCATTGTCCACTGAATATGTTGGAGTTTTTGAGTTTTAGTTTGGACAAATCAAGTATTTAGTAACATCACTTTGCTCTGAGAAATCTTATTATTAATAAAATAATAAAACAATAATAAATATAAAAAAACTGTTGTAGCCCCAATAATCCTGTCCTTCTTATTTAAACAAGTGTCTGCTGTGTAGAGGTGTAAGAAAATATCGATAAACTTATGTTTTGTGATACACTATTGATTTTTAATTAAAAGTAAACAAAAAATATACAGTCTGTTTACTGTATATACAGCATATATATAACACTGTCTATATACTTAATTTGTTTACCTAAAGAATCCTACAAGCAAGTATAGATATTGGCAAATGTTAATTCCTTTGCTCAGATTGCACAAAAAGTAGTGCTACGCCATTGGATGTTACAGGGCCTGTGATAAATGCAAATGCAGATCCTACTGTTATGATTGCATAAAAAATCAATTTTTATAGATTTTATGCATATGGTACTGTCATAGTATTCATAGTATAAAGAACAGACTATGACAGTTTTCCTGAAATTAGATTATAAAAATCGCAATACATCTCCTTGCTTACAGTATCGCAATATATGGAGTCGTAACCCCTGTATCAAGATGCGTATTGTAATGCCAGATTCTTGCCAACACACAGCCCTACTGCTGCGCAATTGGAATTAAAACAAAAGTCTCCCACAGCCGAGCAGTCTGTTGTTGGGTTTGACTCTCTATTGATATGAAATGCTGTTTCACTTCCTCTTTGCTTTATTTCTCTGTTGTCTGCTATAATCAACAACAAACCATATTCTGTAACTCAATCTTTCTTTAGTTTGTATGTGGGAAACAATATGTGGGACTGAAACTTTCAAGGCTCTTTCTTCTCGTGGTCCAGCCTCAGCAAGGTCACTGAACCGCAGTGCTAATTATCACCTGAGGGTGCTGGCTCTACTCCGGAGACTGGGAAAACCCCCCCACCCAGCCACCCACACAGCCTGTGCATTTAGGACCTGGGGCGAGTGGCATGCGTGTTGGCGTGTGTGCCGGCCGCATGTACGTGTTTGCTTACATTACGGTTGCTCATGAGGAATGCATGTTCATCAGTATGTGTGTACGTGTTTGTGAATGATCCCTTGTGAATCGTCACGGTGCTGAGGTCTAGTTAAGCACTTCTGAAGACAGCTGCGCTATTCCTCTTGTCTCGGTGGATTCCCCCCCTGATTTCTGTGAAATGAGACAATATGAGAGACCAGCAGACATCTCATTTGAAGACTAATTAGGTTATTCGGAGGGCGGGCGAGGGCGTGCATTGCTTTAATGGTTTAATATGTGCTCTTTGAGATGATGAATATTGAGTCACATTTATTCTGCACGGCTGAGTGAAAATACATAGTGTTATTGTGTGTGTAGGGTAAATGTTCCATTCAGGTCCTGGAGGAGGCAATCTGCATATCTCAGCTTTAAAATTCTCACAGTATAATTGGTGGGATAGACTGTATATTACACCGCACCATGTTTGCTGACACACAGTCATTTCTCAGATTTCTCAAAGACGAAGAAAAAAAACTGTGAAACGCGTTTAGACAGCAGAGGCAGAAACATCTGTGAAGTCAGGAGTGTGAAGATCTGTCTCTTTGTCTCTCTCCTCTAACCCTCCTCTCATATGCACAAGGTTAAGAGAAGGTTGTAAATTTAAGGAAGCCGTAATGTGACGGCTGACTTGAATTTGTGACGTGCTGGGTGAAGTTTTTACTCAGTTAATGTGCGGGGAGTTAAATGAGCAGCCACATGAAGGGAGATGACACTCCATGCGATGCATTTTATCCCCGCTCAGCTTGTCCCTTTACCGCTGGCTTTCTCATCTCTAGAGGAGCAGCACAAGAGGGGGCTTGACTCGTGTGTCAACATATAGAGAAAGATGGAGAGAGCATGAAGCAGAGAGAGAGAGACATGGCGAGGGGAGAAACCCCTGAAGGGGCAGAAGGGTAGCGGGAGAGAGAAGGCAGATCCTTCACATGACCTCCGTATACATCCGATGGTGCTACCTGGAGCACAAACATTGGCATGGCGTCCAGAGGATATGGAAATTCACTCATGTCAGACGTTATCATTTATGGCAGCTCATGGATTCGATCTTTCTAGTCAGCCGAGGTGGTCCACTCATCCATGAGCGCCCCGTGGAGCAGCAGGAAAGCCTGAAATAAAGACAAAAAAGTGGGGGAATAAAGGAAGAAGAGAGGGAGCCAGACAGTGATAGCTTCATCTTATAACCTTCTCTGTTAAGCCATCAGTCTTTCTGACCCTTGTAATTAGCACACAAAGCACAGGGATGGAAAGAGCTAGTTTCAATTGGTCCCTGTGAGACTCTGGTCTCAGCCTACAAATAAGATATTGCCGCATAGACAGTATTTTACAGAGAGCAGAGAATAGATTGGTCTCCTGGCAGACACAGCAAATATTTCATCCAGGGTATGTCTGCGGCTTAGAGCCTTGTTGGTATTAGTACGCCTAAAAGTTATTGGGAGCTTACAGACCACATGGGAATACTTTCACAATATCAATTACTTCAAACACACACGGGCACTCGCAGGCGATTCACACACACATTCACCGCAAGACAGAGGAAACAGGTTGGCAGCAGTTAGGGAAATGACAACTGATTCTTGTTTTTCTAATTGGCTAAATCGGAGCTGTTCTTTTAATGTGGGAAATGAGCGTGATACAGCCTCTCGCTCCCCCCACCCCCCACAGCTCTACACAGGACATCTTCCCTGGTGCCCCCCACCAGCAGCCCCAGGGTGCGGAGGCCAGCCGGGTGAAGTAATTGAATAACTAACAGCAGATCAGATATTTGGCTGACTCCAGCTCATTGGATAGACAGGAATGCTTAGACAGCGCTGCCTGCATGGCAGACTGGCAAACAGCGGACTGTATGGAGAAAGCCAGAGCTGACGGTGGGTTCTACTTGTAGACTAAGCTACAGCACAGATAGTATAAGAGCAGCGGATAAGGCAAGAGGCGGCGTAATCTCACAAGGGGCTGATTTACCACCATTTCTGAGTTCTTCTTATCATGTAGCTTAACGACTTTAATGACTTGTAGAAAAATTCTGAAAGCATTTAAAAGGCTTGGAGAAGAATCAAAGAAAAGCTTTTTCGAGGTCAGGGAGTATTTTTTTTTATGGGGGGGGGTGAGGGGGGGGGGGAGAGGAGAAGCGAAAGCCTGTTCAGTCTGGTTTGTGTGGAGTCCACTCAGGGCTGTGACTGCAGCACTGCACCCCGGCTCTTTGTCTTTGTTCCTGTGAAAAGGACAGGAAGTGTGTGGCAGTGTGGAGGAACTAGTTTACTTATTCATCAGGTTTTCAAGTTGTAGCGGACGCAAGGTTTCTCAGGGATGATAAATGGCATCCGAAGGCCCAGGTGGATGGGGAAGGGGAGGAGGTAAATAATGGAACAGCCTGACAAACAAAGGAGGCTCCATGATGCATTGTCTGAATGTGAATCAAAGCCACAGGTGTGTGTATGTGTGTGTGTGTGTGTGTGTGTGTGTGTGTGTGAGCAGGACTGATGGTTGCTGGAACTTTCCTTGTCTCTCCATCGCTGCCAAACCCCTGCAGGAGCGTTTAGGTGGCTTTTGAAGTGAGCCCTGCAGCACCAGCTCTGTGAAGTGACTGCGTGGCTGAAGCCGGTGCATTTGGGCAGGGATAGAAAATAGAATAAATAAATATATAAAAGAAGGAACGTCCCCCCAGAGTGGAAATGTAACTCTAATGCAGCAGGAGGAGGTGGACAGGAAAGCTATTAAGGCTAAGCGAGGGCCTGGGGTCCACTCAAGTTTTACACTCCTACTCAGGGCTGCACCGTATGTATCCCTGATACACTCTCTCTCACACACACACACACACACACACACACATCCTCTCAACCTCCTGTTCCAGCTCCGTTCCGTCTGAACTCTTTCTCAGCGCTGAGCTGAGCAGACTCAAGGAAACGGTTCATTTAAATGTACATAATTTGCTCTCGGAGGCTCACTCTTGGTCTCACTGTTCCCCTGTGGCGCCACAGAGAAACAGCCCTGGAGAGACTGACAGAGAGAGAAAAGATTTTATCCTGGAAGAATCCAGTGGCCTGGACAGAGACACGGGCTGGTAAAAGCCAGGCCGAGTGAGAGCGCCAGGTACGCTGGACATTTATCCCCTGGAGACTTTGATGCCAACACATGTTTTCATCTTGTCTAGCCACCAGATCCCTGTTAGACCTTTTTAAATGTGACAACATAAACATATAGGCCCCTTTGTATTTCCTCTTTGTTAATGCAGTAGCTGACAGGAAGTGAACTTGGACCAAAACTGTTGCCGTAGCAACAGAATGGCAATGAAAAGATCTATACTGGAATAGCCCAAACACAACGCGGTACATTTACCACATTAAGGTGTAAAGAAATTGGCATCTAATACATTTTTTGCATCTAATATGTCGCTAGGTTTTTCATATACCTTTTTATGACAAGTGGGGGCAATTGATTGCAAGTGATTAATGATTTAAAGCTGCAACAGGCAGAACGTTTTTGGCATCATTGGGGAAAAATTCCATAATAACCTTTCAACATATTGTAATTCAAGTGTTCTGAGAGAAAACTAGACTTCTGCACCTCCTCATGGCTCTGTTTTCAGGCTTTAAAAATCTAGCCCATGACGGGAGATTTTGACCAATCACAGATCATTCCAGAGAGAGAGCGTTCCTATTGGCTGTGCTCCGGCTGGTGGGCGGTGCTTGGTATTTCTTCAACTGATCTCAACATGGCTGTCGGGTCACAAACTCTCTCATTTGACAGCTAAACAGTACACTATAAGATGATTCTGATTCATGTTTGATCAGTGCTGCCTAGTTTGACCGTTTGGTAGGAGTTTGCAAGTGATGGCTTTCATAGACGGAACAGCGTGTTTTGAGTTCATGGAAGTTAACATTTTGGTCACCTAAAAATGTCTTATTCAGCGTTCTCCACCCTCCCAGGTCACTTCTGGTTGCAAAAACACAAGATGGCGACGACCAACATGACGAACTTGAGGCTTCAAAATGACATTCCTTAAATCAATGAGTGACGTCACGGTGACTACGTCCACTTCTTATATACAGTCTGGATTTAAGTCATTTTTTCAAGCAAATATGTCAAAACAAATTGGTGTTTTCAGCCTCTAAAATATGAAGATTTCCTGTTTTTCTCTGCTATATGTCATTGTAAATTAGTATCTTCGGGTTTTGGACTTTTGGTTAAACAAAACGAGGCATCTGGGACGTGACTTTTGACTCTTGGAAACTAGGATTTTTTACAATTCTCTGACATTTTATAAACTGAATGATTAATCAAGAAAATAATCTGAAATTAAGCAACAATCGTTAGTTTCAGCATTACAATGTACAATCATGAATTTGCACCTACGACAAATAATGCTATTAAAAAAGGAAAAACCATCAGGTAACAAGGTGAAAAGAGGAAGACAGGAAAGAGGGGAATTAGAAGAGAGTGAGAAGCGATTTGGCCTTTGTCAAAGTCAACACTTGGCCTTTTGCGGATCAGGAGGTGATTGTGTTAACTAGTGTGTTGTCAGAGTGTGTGAGATGCACGCTGTGTCAGAATTACCGCCAGACGTCAGAATATCAGTCATCTGTTTGCTCATCTCTGTGTGTGTGAGGGTTTTCATAACCTCTGGATTTATACAGGCTCAGTCTTTACACTAACGCTGACCCGTATTAGCCAGGGGAGTGGCGGAGCTTTGAGCATTTGTCTGTTCTCCAAGAACAAAGTAAACAAAGCAAACAAATCCTCATAATTGATTCTATTTGGGCTGAGTCAACTCATATCAAATAATGAGTAAACAACAGAGAAGGATTTGAGGGATAAAAGACGTGCTTTTTGTACATCTTGTCAGCATGACTTTCTGTCATTGTGATCGGAGATAAAACATCTGACAATACGAGCAAGATTGTGGACAAATGATCTTGAAATGAAGTTGAACATACGGCAAGTATATTTGTTGGACTTAAGACCCAAAGAAGTGAGGGGGGAAAATAAATGTGTTTGTAAGTGAAACGGTTCAAGAGTTAATGTGCTGGTTCACTGCTCACAACTCTGCAAGGTACGGCTGAAATAAAACATAAAGCAGAAGAAAAGTACCCTCTAATGTTCTGTCAAACATTCAGACTTCTCTCCCCTGAGCAAAAAGAAATATATAGCCCACTCACCGTGTTCGGATTGGTGAGGGGGTGCAATTTAAAAAGAAAAAGTCAGTTTGGGCAGTTTTCCATCGTTTTGTATCACCGCTCATGTTTTTATAACAGACAGGAGCCTCTCTGCTCTGACCTGCTCTGCTTTGCTTCAAAAAAGTGAAGGAAACCAAAAAAGTGTTAGCGGCTGTCTGTCTGTCATCTCTCGAGACTGCTTCACATTAAACATTTGGAGACTTTTCATGTGAAGCACTGAAAGGTTAATGTTGACTGAATCACAGAGCAGCATCCAACTAATTCCTTGATAGATAAAAACTAGTCTACATCTACATTTGATCTGTTTTAGATATTTCAACGAAGACGTTAAAGTAAGGTACTTATTCCTGTTTGAACTACAAACCTCATTTTCTGCTCATTTTCAGGTTCATACTTGTATTTGGGGTTTTTACTAGAACATGTTTAAATGATTTAATGTTTGAAAAACACATTATTTTTCTCATACTGTCTGTCTGAATATACCTGTATTCACCCTCTGTCTAAGGGCGAATCAGAGTGAAATTTATACTGTTGGTTTGTTTTCTATTTAGTCGGTTTCACAGTGCACAAATTAAAACCTACAAAATGAAAACAAATATTTGCTGAGGGGCGTTTATGAAGAAGCAAATTCATCTTTTTTCATCTCGAGAGTTGCCACTTCTGTGCAGGGAATCACGGCCTTTGATATATTTATGTCAGTGTTTTCACTTTGACTCGGCACTGATCTACTGTGCGCATGAATCCCTTCTCCTCCAGTTTATCTCCAATGACTTTATAAACATCACTATATTGTTGGACTTTATTTAGCATATTCTGTATGATCTCTTCGGTCCAGGTCTGTCCTCTCTCACTCCTGTTAACCTGTCGTTTACCTGTGTCCATCTCAACAAATGCCCTCATTCATCGCAAGCGGTCTCAGACTGGTTCTTTTGGTCGGCATCAGAGTTATTGCGTTCACAACTGCCCAAACGAACTGCACCAGAGTTTGATTTAAACAAACTAAATGTTGGCTTGTGAAAGCGCCCTAAAATACTCAATTTTAGCGGCTGTCTCTTTAAGACCCCCTCCTGAAAAAGCCCAGTATGCTCTGATTGGCTTGCGAGAAAAATATGGTGCACCTTTGTAAAGGTAGTTCTCAAGCTGTGGGTGATCTATTCTAATGAGCCTGCATGTGACATAGGAAGGGGAGCCAACTCTGAATGGCTTCTGATCTAGGCAGCCCACAAAAAAACTGAGTGGGTTGTCTTATTTCACAGTTTGTGGGTTAGTAGGCACTCCAGATACCCAAATGTATGTGCATGAGCACTGAAAAGTAAGTTTTTAATGACATTTCCCCTTTCACATGCCACATCTTTAATATAAATATTCATTGAATGAGGAGTGCATTTTCTTAAGACAAAACATCAGGCGAATAACTGCTCCATTACTTCTTCCATTAAAAGCCTTACATTTTGTGGCTGTTTACATTCTTTATTGCTAATGTTTCCAATTGGCTTGTGAAAGCTGCAGAACAAGGTTTGTCTTCACAGTTCACACTCTCTCAGGACTTTCATGTATCTTTACAATTAAAGAGAAAAACAAGTTACAGATTGGGGCTTTGATAGTGTTATCATTTCACTTTATAGAAACAAAGAGGACGCAGCAAAAGCAATAACCTTTTCTACCTATGCGGATATGTTTGTGTCCAGGGACGTACAGTATATTACTGTAAAAGGCGCTTGGCCAATTAATGAAGATTCATTACCTCCGTTTGCAGCTTTAGGGCCCCACATCCGAGAAACATGCGGCTGTTCTCTCTGTAAAGATGATACATGATAATAATAATCTGGAGATGATTGAACCAAGCTCTCTTTATCATTGGTGGAAGTAAAATGTAAAAGTTCACACATCGGGGTTGTGGAGCATGCAGTGGTTGAGAAGTCCACTCACAGGACTAACACATATAGACAGGTAACAGACAGAGGGATGACATACACACTCCACACAGAAAAGTCCCACTGCTCGCATTAAAGAATACAAATGTTTAAGAAGCCAGATGGTGTAGATGTGTAAATGTGTCTCACAGTTATAATTAAATCTGCAATAAGCAATTTGTAGTAAAAAAGCGTCTTTGATGTTCATCCATCTATTGTGACCGGTTTGCCTGATTGTTGTTACTGTGACCTACAGTAGAGCTTCGATTTTCTCCCCGAACCCGATTGGGCCCGACCGGACCCGACCCCCCTGGTACTCCTGACTCCCACCTCTTATTATATTATGCAATCTCTATTTAATATATTATATATATACAGTATATATATATGACAGTTTTTGGGCAGTGCTGAACATTTGGTGGGAGAAGGAGCATGTCGGAGATCGTGTCACACTTACACTTACACTTACTGCACTTAAGCTTATAATATATATATATATATATATATATATTTTTTTTTTTTTCTTCTTTTTTTTTTTCTTTATTCTGTTTTTCAATCGTTCTTGGACAGAAACTTTGCAGGTTCATGTGGTCGGGCCTGATTTTTTTGGGTAGCCCTACACTAAAATGATAAACTTCTCCATATATTTACCATACATAAATATATATTTATATACATAATATATTTACGGAAGAAAGAAAAGATAGCTGCGGGCTGTGATTGGTTGTTCCTCGTCACATGACGACAGTATTTTTATCTTGCAGCCGTCACGCCGTGAAAAATAGGTGCTTGGGAACGCTTGCACGTCGCCACAGCGTCGATCCCACGCTCCCTGTTCAGGGAACGTCAGTTAAGGGAACTTCCCTCGACAAAATTCCTCCATTCAGAAAACCCTGCAACGTCACCAACGCAGACATCACTCCCTCCGTGCATTGGTAGGCTAACTTAAACTGCTCAGATACCTGTCGCTGCTACTGTTGAAATTTTACACTACTGAAATCAAATATTGAACATCTCCTGCCGGGACCCTGAATTAATAGTTAGATATCAATAACGTTATTGTTAAACTCAGCAGTACTCAGCGAGCGAATGTCTCCAGACCGCAACGCCGGCTGCAGCATGAGTGCTTACAGCAGCTAATATTATATATACATTATATATTAATATTCAGTTCTTCCATACACAGTTGACAATTCCCTTTGAACTGAGCATTTTTACTCCCTACAGTAGGAATCTTACTTAACATGACTGATTACCTTGTGCAGTCCACTTCGCAGGGAACTACAAGGCGTTTGGAATGCACCCTGTGATTATATCATACAAGTGCTTCTATATTTCAGGTCCCTCAGCATGAGGTAGATGGATCCAATGTAATTGAACCTAACTGCACCAGTTTCAACTTTGCTAGAGTGTCAATACTGCCACTTTGTTTGACCTTGGTTGGACCAACCAAGCTGCACTAAAAGGTTTTACATGTAACTGCGGCCTTAGGGTGGGCTCACTGTTGACTGATCAACAGGAAAGACCACAGAGACCCCGAATGTTCCCTTAAATAGCTTTCACCTCCTTCCATCTGCCCACTTCCCTCAGGTTACTTTCTGAACAACTCTCGAATCCTCACCAACAACCTGGTTCTGAAATATGTTTCAGACCGTTTGCTTAGTTTGGTGTTTCTTATTCATATATACTGAATGATCACAGTCACTGGCAGAGCCTAATTAAGATATGTAGGAATGTTATTGTCTCAATACATAGCCTTTTTTTTAGAGCACACTTCTGTATATTTAGCTCAATTAGCTGTAGCAAATAAGCTGGCCTTTGGCTGAAGCACTCTAGTCCTTGCCAAACTTTGCTGGCTGTCATGGCAACGGGTGACACTCTGACATTTTCAGTCGGGTGCGTTTATCACCTCACACCCTCCCTGCTATGTACGCCTCTGACATTTTGGAAGGGATGTAGCTGGCACTGGATACAGAAGCTGCTCTGCTGCTGGCTTAGGAGCCTCTGTTGGTGTCTGTATGTGTTTGTTAATGACCAAGATTTATTGTATGTTTGTTCGCTCATGTATGTAGATCAATGATGACATGTGAGTTGTCCCCTCTGGAGCTAATTTTTCACTTAAGCAGTTGCATTTTCATGCCAAGTGTTGAATAAAAAAAAATAAAAAATTTGAATAAATAGTTGTACCATGTAAGTTATCCAGTATGGAAACATTATGAATAACTCAGTCGTGTTTGAATGATTCATCTTATCTCATATTGGATGCATGTGTGAAAAAAATATCTATTCTATTAATGTGTTCGTATGCGTGTATGCAGACCTTGTGCTTAAGCCTCCAGCCCAGTAATTGAAAATTGAATAGAACAGTGAAGTTGTTGGCTCATGGCTCATGGCCTAATTTGGCAGATGGCTCACTGAATCTCTCCGTGGAACCATTCCCTTAAGTGTGTGTGTGAGAGTGTGTGTATTTCTGCTTGTGTAAGTCCTCAGAGACAAAGACTCCTCAAAGCGTCCTCTTAACGACTCAAGTTTACATCAGGATCAGCACTGGAAGTTGGAAGGTAGATACAGGTGAGGGGTATTGTTGTTGGTTTATTTGTTTGCCTCCCCCGTGGTCTCCTTCACCTTGCAGGTTATTTCGTCTGTTTATTTGAAAGGTTGTCTTATTCCCAGCCAATCTCCAGGTTAATGTATTCAGTTGAGGAGATGTCATTGGACATTTGTTGTTGCCTCTGCAAATGTACTTGTGTTCAGTATCTGTGAAAGCAGCCCATCTATTCAGATTATCCCCAGTTAGAAAACAGTTCAACCATGTCCTCTTGTGCAGGTGTGCTCTTGTATTTCTTGCATTGTGAATTTGAGTTTTAGAACTTGTGAGGTAAGAATTAGGTTTAGCCTCCAGTTCGGAAAAGTGAAGCCAATACAGAAGTGCTTTAAACTTGCATTCTTTCTAATAGCCAGCAGGGGGCGACTCCTCTGGTTGCAAAAAGAAGTCTGATTGTATAGAAGTCTATGAGAAAATGAGCCTACTTCTCACTTGATTTATTACCTCAGTAAACATTGTAAACATGAGTTTATGGTCTCAATTGCTGGTTTCAAGTCTTCTCCAATACAGCATGATGTTCATTTAGAGTCAAATAGACCGTAAAGCAGGGTATGCTTTAGGGCGTGGTTACCTTGTGATTGACAGGTCACTACCACGGCGTTGTCCGGTCTGGGAGTTGTCCGTGTTTTCGTCTTACAACTTTAACTCTTTCACAGTGTGTTTTCAGTTCATGAAAGTTAATTGTCGCCTAAAAATATGTTATTCAGCGTTTGGTTGTACTTGGCTCCACCCTCTCGAGTCACATCTGGTTGCAAAAAAACAAGATGGCAACGGCCAAAATGCCGAACTCGAGGCTTCAAAACGTCAGTCCACAAACCAATGGGTCACGGTGACTACGTCTACTTCTTCTATACAGTCTGTGGTTCAGGTTAAGGGTTCGGGTTATGTAATTGGTAGAGTTGTTCCGATATCGATACCAGTATCAGATATGCGTCCAATACTGCCCAAAATTCAAGATCAGGTATTGGTGAGTACGCCAGTCTATGCACCGATCCAATACCATTATTTATTAACCTAGAAAAAAATCAACTTGTTTAACCAGAAATCAAAAATGTATTTGTTCATGTTTTACCTGAGCTTGGCCATACAACAAAGATAGGAATCTTATCACATCTATACATGGTCAGTAATAAAGAGCTGTTAAATGATAATAATAACCACAAGAATAAAGATAAAGATACTGCAAGTTCAGGTATCGGAATCGGTATCAGGAAGGAAAATAATGTATCATAACATCTAGTAATTGGGATATTTTTGATATATTGCAACTTGGTTCTTAGTTTTGTGTTAATAGTCTTAGTCGATCATTTCTATGTTCTGAAATCTGGAACATTATGACAATATAGTCCTACGTACAGGGCAAGAATCATGAGCCATCAGATGATCAGACAGGTTGTGAACCAGCCAACTCTTTGGCCAGATTATCTAAACCACTTTATTTGGAGGGTCAAACCCAAAGTGAATGAAATGTGGGTGATGGATGGATGTTTACAACGGACATTTTGGGCATTTGCCTTCGTTTTCACTTAATAATGGGGTTTGTCTAAAACATGGATGCTCACGTTGTAGTTCTTCATGTCGTCTCTTTTCCAGATCTCAGCAATTAACTTGTTGAGAGAGACACAAAGAGAGAGAGAGAGAGAGAGAGAGAGAGAGGGAGAGAGAGGACTGTGTGTTATCTGAACATATGGTATTAGAAAAGAATAATGGAATTGTCGTTCCAAACCCCCAAACCCTCTTAAATTGGCACGTCTCCAGAGGTCCTTTCACGCCTCTAAATAACACTACAAACAATTCATTGTTACAGCACAAAGGGAGGTGTGAGATGCATGTAGGCATGTGGCTCTGTGTGTGAGCGAATGTTTGTGCACATGCACCTGTGCAGACAGCTGCATGCCTTTCACTTCAGCCTGAAATGTGTTTTATCTATCTATTAGTTCATTTCTACTCATGTCGTGCAAGAGCTCACGTTTGTATGTGAAAGTGTTGGCGGGCTCATCGCGGCTTCCTCCGTGTCTTTATTTAGGCAAACTTGTGCTGTCGGGAGCAGGTTGTGTGTGAGCGTCTCCCAGCGCGCCTCGCAGCCAATGCTCCACACTGACACGTGTCTGTATGTGTTAATCACAGATGTCTATTTCTCCCCCTCTCTGGCCTCCTCCAGACCTCCCATGGCTCTCTCCCTGCCTCCCTGCCCGGAGCGAGCGCAACACAGGTGACACAAGGCGGCATGACTAGCATGCCACACATCCATCAGGCTGCGAGAAGCAGCAGGAGAGAGCGAACGGAGTTAAATTTGGGGAGCTATTACTCAGTACAAGCAGACTGCTCAAAAGTTATGCAAGAATCTGGTGGCTTTTATATTTCATCAGAAGTTTGGCACGATTGCGTGTTTCCCGGTTGCACTGTCTTGCTCAGACGTCTTGGAAAGTGTTTGTGTATTATTCACAATATCTTAATTCGCCAGCTAAGGTGACTGCTTCTCTTACTTGTCAATATTTATTTTATCTGCATGCTAATGTCTGAAATACACCGTGTAATGGCCTATCCTGGCTGAGTGGGAGTAATGTGGAGGGTAATATCTCCTCTTTGACATCTGCCTTCTGCAATTCTGACCTTATCCACCTCGCCGCAGTGCCGCAGGCCCCGTAGCTCTGTCTGATGTCCGCTCACGCAAACACCACTGCACTCCGCACACACGCGCACACATACAGATTCGCTGCAATTAGAGTCATATGGTGTGAGCTTACTGCCTCCCACGATTCTAACCAATAAGGTCATTTTGTAGATGAAGAAAAACAAATACTTACATTTCTGCAAGTTGAACATTTCGAATGCACTCCACAACCCCGTCTTTTCCTTGAACCAAACAGTACATTTAATCTGTTTTATACTGTATTCAGTGTCCTCATCTTTCCCCATCGCTGTTGTTTTCCTCAGCGTCCTTTTATTTCCAATTTGTATGAGAAGTGAAATGTGAAGCAGGTGAAGTCGTGGATGTTGTTTTAGATAATGGAACAGATCTACAACATTATCAAAATGATAGAACAATAACCGGAGCACTTAATACTGTATATAAAAAGCAAAACAGTATTTTTACATATTTGTGCTCCTCATTCTGCACAAACTTTGGCTGCTGTTTGCCTACAAAGATGTTTGTTTGTCTTAGCTACATAATTGAATACCATTAATGTAGCAGGCGCTGCCTCACAGCCAAGAAATGGTTTGATCTTTGTTTAAAGTGTGTCAGCTTTTTAGCCCTATTAGTAGTTTGTTCTTCTTTGGGGTGTGTGCAAAGCGCTAGGGAGGCAGCACTTTAAAAGGTCACTAATGCACTCAGCCTGCTGAAGGGAAAAAAAGGCATGTTGGATGTTTGTTTGTGCTTTTTTATCTCTCTTTACAGTGAGTTCTCTGGAGATGCAGCACTAGAACATGTGAGGATAGCATGGTGTTTTCACTGTGAGAGAGGAGGAGATGCCGAATGAGAGAAACATTTACCGCATTGCATCCTGTCTGTTTCTGCCTGCAGCGTGTAAGGGCCAGCGCAGGCCGTGATCAGACATTTACAAAGAACAAAAGTACAAGGGGTTTAGAGCGCAAGACAGCAGTTGTGGCGAGTTAAAGTCAGAAAAAAGAATGAGGGTCAGAGGTGTCTGAAGTTCTGCGAGTTAACTTTCGTTCTATTGTGGCAAGGAATATGTTGTTGCAGTGTTAAAGGACTGTATACAAGGCAGTGGAGTGGCGAGGGTGGGGGTCACGGTGTCACACGGTCTGAGGGCGAGCCTGCAGATAAGAGCCCGGGCGCTCAGCTCGGCCGCCTCCCCCGGCGCAGGGAGTGACTGCAGAGTACACCTGGCCTGGCAGCTTCAGACCATCCAGGGACAACTGGGAAAGGCTTCCACCTCGGCCGCTACCCAAACTGACAAAGGGAATCATGTGCGAGTCATAGGAGCAAACAGAGCAAGGTTGACAGTGTTAATGTGTGACTGCGTTATCATACAGAGGTGTCTGTGTGTATATGTTTATGTGTGTGTGCGTATAGGAGAGGCTCTGGGGCGGCAGGAGGAGGCCGGTCTGCTAACAGCTGTCTGCTTTTCTAACCTTTGTGTTTGTCATACCAGGTTAAAGGCAGGACACAGTAAGGAGAAAAGAAAATAGGTGAAAAAAGGAAGTGAGAGGGAAAAGGTCAGGCTTGAACATAGAAAGAAAATGATGGTGCTACATATAGAGTGCGTGCAACTATAAAGTTATCACTGTGGATGGAAACCTTTTGTAAACTTTAAAGCTACAGTCGGTAACTTTAATAATAAATAACTTTTTGTCATATTTGCTCAAACTGTCACTATACCTGGACAGTAGTACGAGACAGATACTGCCTCCTTTTAGTGCTCCTAATGGCGTTTGCAAGTTTCTGCTGCGCCTGAAGAAAAACAACCAATCGGAGTCGAGGAGTCTCTAAAGCAGATCAATCACTGCTCGCAAAGCTTGTGAACGGTCAATAGACAGCGCTGATCAAATATGAATCAATATTCTGTTACTGTAATGCCTACTTCTTGCCTGAAATGTTTTCAGAAACATATTTTAGTCGCAGTATGTACTCTGTATCTAACCTGTGAGGGAATTATTATTGTAGGGGTGGGACCACGGGGGTAAGTGCTGGCAATCTGATGTGTGCATTTATTTTACTAATTTATTTATTTATATTTGTTTATATTTATTTATTATTATTTTTTATTTTAAATTTATTATATTTTTATATATTTCTTATTTATGTATTTATTTAATTAATTATTATAATTTGTTCTCCCTTGTTTTTTGAATGCTTTATTTTTCAATTTACTGTTCAATCTGTTATTATTAGGGCTGTCAAAGTTAATGCGATAATAACGCATACTGTAAACGCAGTTTTAAAGCTAGAGTGAAGATACTGATATGAAACTACAAAACCTAAGGAATCCTTTGGTACCAACCGTGTCATACCAGCTTTTCTTAAGCAAACAATAAAAAGCATAATTCTAAAAAAAAAAAAAATGAGTATACTATTTAGCTGTAAAATGAAAAGGATTGTGACTCGACAGCCATGTTGAAAACAAAACAGTCGAGTCGAAACCAAGCACTGCCCACCGGTCGGAGCACACTTTCTCATTTTACAACTAAACAGTACACTACAAGATGTTTCTGAAAACATGTTAGGCGAGAAATAGGCTTTACAGTAACAGAATATTGATTCGTATGTGATCAGCGTTGCCTAGTTTGACCGTTTCATCGGAGTTCACGAGCTTCGCAAGCAGTGATTAACAGCTGCTGTAGAGACTCCTCGGCTCTGATTGGTTCTTTTTCTTGCCCCCACGACCATCTTTAACAAGATGCTTAACAAAATTAAATATAACCATCCAAATCACATTAATCAACACCTTAATTTAATCAGCATAACAAATGAGAGACCAGGATTTAGAGGAGTATTTCTCACACCTAACTTGATTTAACTATAAAAAAACATGACAAGACATGCAGTGTCTATATTGAGCAGTAAATTGAAATTTTAGACACTAAATCCGCGTTATCATTGACAGGTGTAAAGTTGACACACCTGGGCCCAGTTTTCTTTCATGAGGATAAGCAGGTGACATAAATAACCCAGAAGTCACTACAGTCACTCCTTTCTTGAGCAAACGTTCAATATCTGCCAGGTGATTTCACAGGAAAAACACTGAAAACACTTCTGATATGTTAAGGAGCTGTTTTAGAGAGATTTCGAGAGAATTTAGGCATGTCTAGCACGTATATGCAGTTTTTTAACCACAGGAGAAAATAAAAGATATATACTCCTTTCCTATTGCCAGTAGACATGTATGCCTTTCTGTTATTTTCCTGGTGTATGAGTCATGTTCGACATCATGAACACACCAGAAAACAGGGTTAGTAAACAGTGAAAATGTTACGGTGGTTATTTCTTTTGTATATCTGTTACTTATTCAGTCTCTCTTTCAAACTCAAACCAGAGTTGGTGAAGGTTGGAACAGTGGAAAGACTAACAAAGACGGTTTTTGATGAGTTTTATTTTGTTGCTGTCGAGTCTGAATGAAGTGTGTTTTACGACGATCAGCGAGGTTAAATTACTGTTTCTGTCAATGGAGTCTGGTGGCTGTGAGGCGTTCATAGAAGGGCTGTTTCTTTTCACATATAACTCAGTGAATTAAGGGTTTATTGCGACCAAACCAGAGTTGGTGATTGTTGGAATAGTAGAAAGGCTAACCGAGATGGTTTGGATGATTTTTATTTTGTCGAGTTTGAATAAAGTGTGTTTCGCTGATCAGGGAGGTAAAATGACTGTTGTCTGGTGGCTTTGAGGAGAGCATATTAATTGTACGTTTTATATGATAATAAATTCTAATAGCTATCTACATCCCTGCTGATTTTATTTATTATATATTCACTTAAATGCGCATCACATAGAGTAGTGAAAATTAGCACTAAAGACAATAGCCAGATGTTAGAGAAACAAATGGATCACCCTATCTTAGTGAAAACAATTCTTTCCTTTCATCCAGGTATGAGTGTGATTTTCTTTTTGGGATACTCCAGCCTTTGTCTTGAAAGCTTTTCAACTCATCTATGTTGATTTTTAGTGTCAGGAAATTTGTTTCTGGCCACAACGTCTACAGACCACTGGCTGTCTCATGCAGATCATTATCCATTCTGGTCTGTGTTTTTCTTTTTCTCTTTGCATCCATGGTGAGTGTGTTTTGCCACCACTGTGGTGGCAAGGGGGGGTTGTACTGCATGAAAAAGTAATGTCAACACATAAACTTTGTGTGAGACTGGGTCAGCATTCAGGCCAATAGAGAGCTCCTCTCTAAACACACAACATAGTTATGGTTTCTGGTTATTTTTGGCACACACACACACTCTATTATTCTTTATTCTAAGAGCCGAGCTGCGACAATGCGAGACCCACTTTTTCCAATGTTGCTCCCTTTTTTCAAAGCGGATGCTTTTTTTCCTCAAAAGACGAAGATGAACAGGAAATCAATTTTCCTTTTGCCCCTTTACTTCTTTCACCATCTGTGTTTGCAAGAAGCGCTGACAGCTTCAAGTCCATTTGTGTTGAAGAGCAGCCATTTCGCACTGTGTGCCGGTTTGTGTAAAGCAGAGCGTTTCAAACAGAATCTGACCTGGTGTCAAAACACTAAAATGCAGCTGGTGGATGCTTCTTTTCAGCGATGGGTCATGTTTTTTTAGTCATAATGTCTATAAAATGACTGTGGAAACGATTTACAGATGTTACTGCCGTTCAACAAGACGTTCTCATTCCCACCAGCGTGCATTAGCTTGTTATAATGCTAGAGGGAAATGGATAAGATGATACAGAGAGGGGTGACTGGCTCCCTTAAGAGCAGAGTATTGCGGACCAACATAGCAGCCAGTGTCACATCCCATTCCTGCCAGATCTGAGGAATGTCCAGTCCTTGACACTTGTCCAATCCATGCTATCTCAAGCTTTCTCCTCCAGCTTCACGCCGGCTAATCTCTCCTGACACCTCACACAGCCCCGACAGGGAATCACTCTACCCTGAAAACAATCCACCCCTCTCCCTCTCCTCCCCAAATCAGCAGCAGCCCCCCTCTCCTTCTGTCTGTCTTCCTTATATTTCTCTTTACCCTCTCCCTCCCTATCTATCCCTTCCCCATTACTTCTCTCTGTGGCCTACTCTTTTCTCTTGCGTCTCCATCTGTCTTTGTCAAACCATATTCCGCTCCTCTTCTATCTCGCTCAATCTTTCCTCCCCCCTGTCTTTTTCCTCCTCCGTCCACACTTCTTCGCCGGGTATATCATGCCTCTGTTGATGAGAATCTGTGAAAAGACGCCGTGATTGCCGATTGAGGAATAGCCCGCATTTCCTTGAGGACTCATCAGCATTCAAGAACAGCGTTTTACTCCGCCGGTGGATGTTGCTAAAGTTGGAGGGTCTTTATCTCCGAGCGCACCTTTACAGATGGAGAGAAGCTCCGCAGGATCACTTTAGGAGCATAAACACAGACATCTTTCCCTCGACACCCATCTCCCTAAATATACTTTCGCTTTTGGAGAGAAAAGAGAGATGAGGGACTTGCTGATGAAATCTTTTTTTTTTTTTTTTTTTTAATGTTTGCACTGACAGGCCAATGTTAAAACTCTTATTTTAAACAGAAGAAACACACTTCCAGTCATGTTGTTTGCACTGCAGTTAGTTAGTCTCACAGAGCAAAATGAGATCCCTCACAAATCATTTTCCCCTAATTAGCGTATTTGGGATACAAGAATTCTCCCGAGACAAGTCACTCAAAAAATCCCATTTATTATTTAAATGTATTCAACAATTCCAAAAGATAAGATAGACAAACATGTCATAGATTTCATTTACAAGCTGTTTGTTCTTCTCATCATATCTACTGTATAGAGGCTCCCCACCCTACAGAGCACAATCTCATTGGCTGCTGAGGAAAATATCCGTCATTGGCTGTAGCACAGAATAACTCTGGAAAAGAACGATGGCACGGCAACATGCTAAAATGCAGACACTCACTGGTATGCACAGACACACTCACACGTGCACACGTACACACAAACGTGCAGTCATGATTGACCCAAGTCACTCACCCAATCAATTTCATTCTCAAGCAAGCTGTCAGGCCGCCATGTTGAGTAAATATTACCATAATGCCTGTGTGTCAGTGAGTATGCAGCTAATGAATGGATGACATCCAGTGAAGCTCAGAGACACTGAAACAGAAAAAGTCGCCCACTCACTGTTACTGTGCTTGAACGCCCCCTCCGCCTCCCCACAATCTCACTCACTTCTCTCTCCATCTTTGTGACTTTCTCCCCCCCTCGTCCTCCACTTCAGAAGCCACTTTTTTTTTTTACAGCCTAAGAAGGCTCGGAGGTCAGCACAGCAAAGAAGAAGAAACTTTTCAACTAGGTTACCTCTTGAATCTGAAGATGTTTGCTTCAGCGCATGGCTGGTGGTGCCGAGTAGAGCGTCTGCATAAAACTAGAACATCGAGGAGACAATTTGAACTTTGAATCCGAACAGCAGCGGGACATCGTTGTGTGTGCGCCAACAGTGTGAGGTGGTTCGTGGTCTATATGAGATGTTTCATTTTCAGAAGGTACAGTGCAGAATGTATTATTATTCTCCACATGAACATTATATAGTTACCTTGCTGTACCCAGCGATGAAGAAAAACACCCACTGCCATGAAATACTAGCAGTCGTAAAGATTTCTTTTCCAGCTGTTAGATGTCTGCGCTGCATCACAAATAACATCTCACAAATCCGATCTCTCAGTCAAACAGGATATCTTCACAAGGGACAAATATATTCTTTTTTTTTTTTTTAAATCTCATCTGTGTAGAATATTATGCATGTCTACAAAATAAAAACACTCTAAGGTAAAATTGCACGGAACAACACTACGAGTTTCAGTCAATCGAGTCCACTGACGGCACAGCCGACTGTTTGCCGCCGTGGAGAGAAGAGGTGAGGTCATCCACTTTTGCAGGGTTTTCATTTTTGTTGTTGATATTTCTGTGCAATGGAGCAGGGCTGAAGAGGAGAGACACTGAAAGCGAGGAGCTTCTGACACATTGTGGTGAGGAGTGTAGAAAAAAACCAGCCCGCCTCCACCTCCACCCCACGTCCCACTCCTCCCGCCCGGCCCCCCTCAGTGTGTCCTCAGGAGCTTTGCATCCAGGCTCGGCTACAGAGCCTGGATGTCTTGGCTGATGAATACGAAGCAGAGGTGTCCGTGATGATGGAGAGAATTAGGAAAACTAGAAAGCATTCCAGCTTTTAACACACACTCACCCCCCAACCCCCCAACTCTTTCGCTCAATCTCTTCCTGTTCCTGTCTGTCTGACTGTCTCTTGTGTCTGTCTGTTCTCAGTCTGCGTAGAGGATGAAGCCAGAGAAGGTGCTGTACTTGTTGTTGTTTCCTCCGTGGGCTTTGCCTCCGTCCAGTTTGATGTAAACCTCGTCCCCTGCGTCCAGATGGAGTATGACGCTGTTGGAGGCGTAGTCATAGTTCTGGTCGGCGTCTTGGGCGATGGCGCTGGCACGAACCTGGAAGAACAAGGACAGACAAACATGTAGGAGAACGGGAAGGCTTGTTAGCTACAGTACAAATTAGGACAGTAACTTCATTCATTTAGGAAAATCCCCAAATAAGTTGTCATTTTCTCATACTGTCTGTCTGAATATACCTGTAATCACCCTCTAATGAGCCTACATGTGACATAGGAAGGGGAGCCAAATCTAAATGGCTCGTTGAATCACGTTTTCTGATCTAGACAGCCCACAAAAATCTGACTGTGTCGTCTTATTTCACAGTTTGTGGGTTGTTAGGCACTCCAGATACCCAAATTTATGAGCACACGCACTGAAAAAGTGTGTATTTCATCGTACGTCCCCTTTAAAGAACTTGCATATCTCCACCAAGGCTGCACAATCTTCTACATTTGTTATTTTAATGATAGAAAATGATCTGAATTTTTCTAAGATCAATATGTGCATTTACAGGAAATCCGTCGATATGAGCGCCAGAGTTTTTATTGATTGTTTTTTTTCTGTTCAATGAAGTGTAGGAGTTTATGAGGAAATAGTGAACATATTCAAAAATGCCCTATTTCACAATGATAAAAAACAAATCCTTTAGAAAATACCCAAAGCCATGCCTGGATTCAGATCTCCACCAGCAACTAGTCTCCCTTCTTCCACGGCCTAAAGATCCACACAATTGTATTGATATCTACACATCACATTCTCCCTCCCCCGTTCCACTGCATTCAACAAACGGTTACCAGTTCGTGGCACAGCCTGTTGTGGTTGAGTGGAATGACTAAGACAGACAGTCATGTTTCATGGTAAAGAAGTCATTTTGCAGCATGTAGCTATACATTAGCTGTAGATTTATGATTTATGATGATATGGCTATTTAGTTTTAGGCAACATTTAGCTTGTCATCTAAGTGAGGGATAATGTACAGCGAGCCGGTCATTGTTGAGTAATAAACCCCGACAGGGCTCGAGGTCCACCCCTCTGCTTCACGTCGGGATGCAGCATCAACCTGAAGGGGTTTATTTCACAACAATGACCCGCTAGCTGTACATTATCCCGCTTATTACACGACTACTTACTTAAGAAATCAATAATTTGACACAAAAACAGTCCGCCAGAGTCCGACATCAGAACTGTGCCCATAGCAACGATCTGTTATACATAGCAACGGTCTGTTATACATAGCAGCGGTCTGTTATACATAGCAACGGTGTGCTATAAAGAAATAACAGACCACAGAACACCATCATTAACTTATCAAAATCAAGTATTCAACAAAGCCGTGTAATTAGCAGTTGTTTAGTGCAACTGGACTGGATGCAACCGTCACTAATGCTAAGATGCTAATGTAGCTCCTCAGGGATTGAAGCTGTAATTTTGACAATCTAACCGGTGACAACACATTAGTTAAGGTTTGTAAGGACTATGGTTGTTGGTAGTTATTGTTGGTTTTCTTTAAATATGCCAAATTGTAATGTTATGGGTTATTTTTGTTAAGACAGCTAATATGTGCTAACGTCAGTTGTCACTTGTTGCCACGGTAACTACTCATGTATTCTACATCCTGATGGGGAGACCAGTGTCAGTACGGCCAGGCATGGCAGGGGCAGCCTCCTTTTGTCGCTGAGTACTTGGGATTGGTAACGGAGTGAAGCCGGGCGCTTATCGTCAAACTCTAACTATCAACTTGATCTGTAGTACGTGATGCCAATGTCGTTTTACTATTGGCTCACAAGCTTTGTTAGAAGTGGGAACCAAAGTGAAATGAACAAAATATTCATTTCGGACCTGCCAAAATTTGTAAAATGATTAATACGCAGTTATAACAATTTAGTTTTAATTTTTAGGCAAAAGCTTCCCTTTTATTCTGCATCTTTCTAAAAGCGATGTTCTTTAATTATTCGTCTACATAAAAATGTTATCAAGCAAACAAACAAATAAGACCCAAATGGTTTAAAAAAACAAAACAGAAAAACAGCGTTTCTTCTGAGTAGTGTCAGTAATGAAGAGGCAAACAGTCTGACAAACCACTCTGCTGCTGCACCACCAGAGAGACACATTTGTTGCACAGAGGGAGAATGTATCTACCAAAATAAAAAAAAAAATCAGTTTTTCAGTATATTTTTTGAAATACTAAATGTCACAAAGGTTTTCATTTTGAAGTTAAATGAATTACTGGACACAACAATGGCACAAATAGTGCTTCATATTGATATTAAAGCTACAGGAGCAACCAGAGGGTCAGTCAAACCTCAGGCCTTTCTGTCAAGCAGATTTATGGGTTCAATCACGCCAGCGGTCTTCCACTGAAGACCTAACGCCCAACCTTGGAACAAAAGGTCCACAGAAAGAGAAAGTCTCAGAAACTCAACAACAAGGCTGGCTCTGTGGGCTTCTCAATGTGGTGGGAATATTACTGAGAAATATAATAAAAGAAACACGAAGGACGCCCACTGAATGTAAGCAGAAATATTTCATAACGCACAGAGAGGAGTGGCAAGGATATTTGGAATTACTTTGCATATCATAGAGGATATTTTTGATCTCTGTATTTGCTTTTGTCTGAGTGAGTGTGTGCCTGTGTGTGTGCGTGTGCATGTGCATGTGCGTGCGTGTGTGTGTTTCCTGCCTGTCTGGCTATAGGACATTTGGAGCAGTTTCTAAATAACCTGTCCTGGCTAATTAAGACCTCCACCACAAACATGCTCTCTCTCTCTGGGGAGGAAGGAGCTGCGGTGCCAAATGGGCGCTGAAACAATAGCTGTGTTTTCAAGCGCAAGTGTGGGGGCGTGTGTGTGTGTGTGTGTGTGTGTGTGTGTGACAGAGAGACTAATTGTACATGTCATCAACAGGAATGTCTATTACAAAATGCTGTCTAGTTGCAATTTTTAAGAACATTTTGTAGCCTTCGCTTTGCCGAATACAAATAAAATCTAAGGAGGGTGAGCAGAAAGTTGGAAACCAGCAGTGACATACAATGAAGGTCATAGACTGGATGTTGCCAGCATAGAGTGCGCGCCTTTGTCTGCTGGGGCCTCATTAAATACGATCCTCCACCACAGACATAAACCTAAACCTTATTCTGTAAAGTGTTTAGTATTTGGACAGACATAAAGAACTGAGAATGATCAAAATATCATCTTTTTTTATTCCATGCATTCTTCTTCCTTGTCAAAATCTGGCGCCTACATTACCCACAATGCAACTCAACCTCAGGAGCGAGCTACAGAGGTCCTTCCCTCAACTGACATCACTGATCTCAGTCCAACTTAGCATGTGCTAAGAGCAGTGGGCACATCCGGGTCTGAAGAGTGAAGCCAACGTGGAAGTGCCTTAAACCTGCATTCTTTCTAACAGCCAGCAGGGGGCGACTCCTCTGGTTGCAAAAAGAAGTCTGATTGTATAGAAGTCTATGAGAAAATGACCCTACTTCTCGCTTGATTTATTACCTCAGTAAACATTGTAAACATGAGTTTATGGTCTCAATCGCTAGTTTCAAGTCTTCTTCAATACAGCATGATGTTCATTTAGTAAATTATGGTCCCATTTAGAGTCAAATAGACCATAAAGCAGGGGACGCCTTTGGGCATGGCTACCTTGTGATTGACAGGTTGCTACTACGGCATTGTCTGTGTTTTTGTCTTACAACTTTAACCCTTTCACAGTGAGTTTTCAGTTCATGAAAGTTAATTGTAAATTTTGGGTTGCCTGTCTTATTCAGCATTCGGTTGTACTTAGCTCCGCCCTCTTGTGTCACTTTTGGGTTGCCTAAAAACAAGATGCCGTGTGATGTTCAAAACACATCACAGTGACTACGTCCACTCTCTATAAACAGTCTGTAGTTAAGAGACCAGAAGACCAGACTGAAGGCAAAAAGCCCCCAAAACAAGCAAGAAGTAAATCTGAGTATCTCCACGTCTGTGGGTCTACATGGGTCCTGAACTGCTGATAGTAATTGACTGCAAAGGTTCAGAACTAAACATTTACATTCATTGCATATCAATGCAATGCTCTTGGGGGATCTCTTGTTGGGTCTCTAAACTATAGAGTACGGTCTAGACCTGCTCTATATAAAAAGTGTCTCGAGATAACTTCTGTTATGATTTGACGCTATATAAAAATAAATTGAATTGAATGTTAATCTACCGTGTAACTTTGGTTATAATTCCTAAACTCTCCACCAAATATAGATGCTAAATTAAAACTTAAAGTTGGTACTTTAACCTAATGGGCATTGTTGTAGAGCAAAACAAGCAAAAATGTGCCACTCTCCAAACGCTACGCAGTATCTCAGTGCTATTAAACATTTACTAACAAGGAGAACTGCATCAGTCGTAACTTAAATACAATCGAACAAGAAGATCATTATTTTCTCTCCAGATGAAAAAAGAAAGCACTGTACATCCTTTAAAGCATCCATTGGTTGAATAAGCCAATTAGTCACTTAGTCCGGTCAGTAAGGTTGAATCAAAATCAATAGTTTACGTGCTTTTGAAGTATTTTCTTGTGGCTCATTATCGGGTCTTCCTTGGCTCGGTGTTTGTCCACACAGCTTTAAATTGTGGCTTTTCGAGCGGGGTGTCGACAAGCTGGCCCAACAGGCGGCATAGAGGATGCCCAATAATTAGTTGGCCTATTTAAGGAGTATGCACAACAGGCGTATTGACAAATGTGAGGAGAGGCCAGCTACTGACGGAGATCTCCTGCACAGAAAGCAGCGCTGTTGCCAAACCTAACAGGGACAGGTTCTCCTGACATAAAGATGTATTAAATTATATATTCAGTGGTTTGAAGACAGAGTTTGTTGAGTGGTGTTTTCACTCTACACTTCCCAGATGTGACTCATCAGTCAATCACTGTGTTTCGCCTTTTTCTAAGGATTCTGTTCATGAAGCTAAGTTTCATTAAGGATCTTCTTCTTATTACCTTTTCTGCCATAATAGCTGTCGCTGTTGCTGCTAAACCCTCAGCTCATCCTCGATTGATTTTTAACAACCTGCCATTTGAAACATAAAAGTGTGCAGAGGTGTGCAAAAAGAACTGGATATTTAGTAGTTTGAATCAGTGTGATAGACTAGAGAAACGGCAGAGTATTCCTTACATTTTGTATATTTTTAAGCTGATGGTACAAGAGTTAAAAGCCTGTGATAGAAACCAGAACGTTTTTTAAGAGAAGCATAAAAGTGTCTTAAGTGCTTTTCTCCAGAGCAACACAATGACAAACTGACAAAGTCACACTAGAGGCTAGACTAAGTCTTTTCTGTAAAAAGCATTTAAGTGGTATAAGGTGCCGTATCTGTGACACCTTATATTGAACCTGGCTAAACCAGGCTGCGTGATGTTGGTAACTTATTACAGAACATTTCTTCATCTTAGGTGGGAAAACATTTCTGCTAATATCCACACATAAATCAATATTGTGAGCGCTGCCACAGTGAGAAGAACACCGTGGTGGAAGAAGTACTCAGAGCTTTTAATGAAGTAAAAGTAGTAATACCACAGTGTAAAAATACTCTGTTACAAGTAAAAGTCCTGCATTCAAAATCATACTTGAGTAAAAGTACAAAAGTATTAGAATCAAAACATACTTTAAGTATCAAAAGTGAAAGTACTTATCATGCAGAATGGCCCATTTCAGAATAATATATATTATATTGTTGGATTATAATTATTGATGCATTACTGTATACATCGCATTAATATTGAAGCTGGTTATGGTGTGGCAAACTTTAAATACTTACCTGCTGAGCAGCTTAATTTACAAAATATATATCATAATTTATAAGTAGATTTAGATTATTTATACAAAATATTAATATGTAAAGTAACTAAAGCTGTCAGCGAAATGTAGTGCTGTAAAAAGTACAATATTTATCTCTGAGATGTAGTGGAGTAGAAGTATAAAGTAGCGTATAATGGAAGTACTCTGGGACCTAAAAATTGTATTTAAGTACAGATACTTTGTTACATTACATTATACAACTATGTATAACCATTATTAACACTGATTTTCAACATTAAATACAGCAGCATGGACTGCAAAATGGTTCTCAAAGTTTCACCATAATAAAAATGTACAATTTTAATTACTTGCTCATAACCGCCTTCAAATCATTGTTACGCTTTTAGTCATAGACTAATATTTTGCTGGATTTCTGGTGAATGATTTTCAAAGAGGGAATTGTTTTCTGCGTTGCCTTCAACCCACCGCATTGAGTGACGAAGCGGAGAGGAGCGAGGTCGACACTTCTTCGGCCATTCTCAACAGACTTGTTGTCAATGTTTTAAAATAAAAGCTCAGTTTTGTAATAGAAGGTGAAATGAACAAAGAATGGGCTTTACAACACTTTTAAAGTGAGCCAGATGAATTTAAAAGAGCATCAAGAGTGGGCACAACATTAAAGTAATCTTTGTTCAGAGAAGCAACGTTTCAGTCCTAACGACCTTCCTCAGACTTTATCTTTACCGTCTTTATGTTTCAAGAGGAGGTTTGGAGGGTGTCTCAAACTTTTCAACAACATGCCATCAACAGTGAAAGTCACGTTGTTATGAAATGTGCGAGTGCTGTAAAGGCTAATCTGAATAATTAAATCCGGAGGAGAGGTTTTAAGATGCAGGAGTAATATATGGAATATTGTACTTTTTTATTGTTTATCCTCCTGATTAAATCCAGCACAGCTCATATCGATGTGCAAACAAAGCCTCCTGTTCTGATTCTGGGACGCCGGCGTCCAGAGCATATTAATATGATATGATGCGCCCCGAGCGTGCAAAGTCAACACCATCCTATTAGAGGGTTAGCGCCTTGGGTTGGCGAGGGAGCGGGTGATGACGGCTCAGGAGGATTTGTCAGTTGGGATTTTAATGAAACTTTATCAAAATATTTGCTCTCCAGGTGTTCACACAGGACCCAGGGAACCTCTGGCAATGTCACAGATGTGTAATACCTTTAAATTATTCTCTTCATTTGCTCTTGACGAAATTTAAGTCGTCTTCATGTGCATGATTTATAAATATAACATTTTCCTTTTTGCGGAGACAGAATGAGTAAAGCCCTGGTGAAAGCACACTTCCCTGAAATGCTTCCAGTTCTTCCACAATGATATTTTTGTCTTGTTTTGTTTCTTTGCTCTAATGGTTTTTATCCCCTTCTGAGACTAACTGCCGCAGTCTAGGCCTCATTCGTTTGCTTTCAATGATAAGCACGCATGAATAAAACCTTACTATTTTTGAAATAATGATCAGGGAGCTCCTATTGGAGCTTCTTTTTTTTCTCTTTCCCTCTCTCTCCAGTGCACACAGGGAACTTAGGGATATGAGGTTCAAATGCAGGCTATGGCGGATGTATAGCGAGAGATGAGCAGGACAAACAGCCGACTGGCAGCGCGTGACCTTGACGCAGAATATGTAGAGGAACTTTGACAAGGCAAACAAAGCATGAGGCTGCAAGCGCCGGCTCCGGCGATGGCAAATGAGGTGTCAGGCGATGTTGTCTTCCTCGTGGCTGCTCGTGCGTGTTTGCATCCGTCATATCGTCAACGTGATGGCTTTGATTGAATAATATTCTGAGTGGAGACGCAGAAAATTCAAGGCCGTGCTTGGGCTTAATAGATACAGTAATGCATGCCGCGAAAAGTGAAGTGTGGACTCTCTTAACTTGTGCGCGGTATAACTGTGAATATGAACATCACAGTTATGAATAATACAGGTGTTTAAGTGCACATTTTAAACTACGGACTGTCACCGCCCCACGATAAAGTGGTGTGTCTTTTACAATCCACCTCTATTGAAAAGGCGTTTTACATTTTTTCCATCCAGCGGCTGTATGCGCTTCTCTTCTAAATCCCTATTAGAAGGCTGTTTATGAAAAGCTTGACAATTTTGAAGTTTTATCTGTTGTGTCTGCTGCAGGAGGAGCAGGCAACGTCCCACCGGGACATCTTACAAGAGGCTTTGTCACTGTGACAAGGACATGTCTCACGGCTCCTCTGACAGGGATTTGTTGACTTGATGTTGAGCCTCCATTTTGGATCAACGAGTCTATTGGTCCTCTTTAAATCAAAGTGTACTGCCGCCTAATTGTGTTTGAACATTCCAGCCGTGAACTGCATGCTTAATGGCAGCTTAGATAGCTTGCCACCGCTATTGAGCGTGGTCCAACATTTCCCTGCACAAACACACTCACACGGTGAAGGAGAGACATCCACATGCATATTATGTGCACTCACATACACACACACAATATGCAATTTTACTGAAATAATGAGAGCAGGAAACTACAAGAGAATTGTGGTGTCAGAAAGCGCCGGGTCTCCCATGTGTCACAGGTTTATTTGTTCGGAGGAACCTAAGTGAAAACATGATAAGAGATTCGTTGAGACAGGAGATTTGCCATCTGTCAGACGAGAGTAGGAAAAGGCTTCCTGAATTAATTTCACCAGCTGTTCTCTTTGTACCTGCTCAGCCTCCTTTGAAACAGAATGACTTTGCTGCACAAACCTCTCGCTGTTTATGAAATTGCTTACACTAATGCTAAAGGGGAGTCTGGTGTCGGGTGTTAGTTCATTAGTTTATCACATGCATCACCGATACGCAATCCAAATACTGTAGAAACAAACTTGCCAACCTTGAGACCTCAAAGGATTTCAAAAACATAGCGCGGGGTCAAAATTTGAGTTTCAGAGACTTTGTTTCCTGCATTGTGTTAAAAATAGCAAAATATTAAGTACACTGCAACAGCATTTTTATGTTGAAAGGGCCTTCTTTTAATTTTACTTTTAATTCTCAGGAATAATTCTCCCCTCTGGCGTGAATTTGTGTGAATCTCTTGCATAAACTGATATTCATCGTTTTCCATTCATTAATTTTTTGCCCCTGCTTAAGTATCTCGGTCTCTTAGTACTCTCCATTTCTCTCCTTCTCTCACTCACTGAAGGTCCTTTCAGACACAAAGTGACAACGGCACCACTGCACTCTAAAACCCATTATCCTGAATGGCTTGCACCACACCACGACGACTTTTCGCTGCGTCGAGCAAAGCCCAACTTTGGGCGCTGCACGCTGTGATGTGCGGCGAGCGCAGCTCAAACCGCGTTGTGTTGCGAGCATCTCTTCCACCGGGAAACAACATTTGGTGTTGCTCTTTTGAGATCCAGGTGGAAACAGTAGGGTTTGTGCCAGAAACAGGATGGAAAAGGGAAAAAGGGTGTGTATATTTATCATAAATTGGGAGAAATTTGGGAGAAATTGTGACCCCGGGAGAGGGCAATGAAAAACGTGAGTCTCACGGGGAAATCAGGAGGGTTGACAAGTATGTGGAGAAACCTTCTAGAGGCCAGAATTGTAGCAGTGGCGACAAAGAAAAAAAAAAATCAACACAGCTTCTCCTGAACTGAAAGAGGAAAACAGTGGCGGGGAAAAGGAGGCATCACCTTTGACCTGCAATCCAGCCACTCTTTTCTTCCTTTGTGTCTAACTCATCATGCTCAGTTAATTACTGAGATAACACAGCACTGTCTGCTTCTGTAGCCCCCAACACCAAACCCACAATCACTGCTCCCGGCATTGTCTGGAAAGAGACTTTTACAGCAAAATTTTCAACCTTTGTTCACACTAAGCCTGTTTTTTTTTCCCCGGTGTGCTTCCTAGTAACCCTGAGGCGCCGAGATGTTCCCTTTTTTTTCTTAAATGGAAAAAGACTCCTCTAAAATGAGAGCTTCTGTACAAGTGTTGGATGAGAGGCAGACTGGCAGCTTTGCCATGACATGCATTTTTCATACAGTAGCCGCCGATTCATCCTCTCTTACTGTTACCCATTTTCATTTTTAAGAGGAGGGGTGCAGAAGGTGTTAAACACACTGATTTATTTAGCAGACTGTGAGTCATTTGAAGCCATTGACTTTGCTGCTGAAGAGGGAGAGGATAATTGTGGGTATCACTGAAGACTGAATTCGGGGGACGGCTAAATGTCAGGGGCGTGGGGAGAGATGTTTGCATAAGAGGGCCAGGGGCACTTGTCTATCTCCCATATGGCCCTCATTATAATGAAGAAGTCCTATGAGTCAACAGCATAGCCTCCTTGAGTCAGCCAGCCACAGGAGACCATCCACAGCCTATTTTAGACCGTATGTTTTTTTGCAAATACACAAGATATTATAACTATATTTCATGAGCTATAATCCGAAATGCCGGCGCGGGGAATGTGAGCACTAATGGCTCTAATGGCTCTCTATTGGAGGAGCTCAGTGTAAAATGTTCTAAAGGAACAGAATTATTACAGACAAGTGGTGGGCAGTTTTCGAGCTGAAGTTTTGAAACTTCACCAATAAAATGATAGATTTTCCTCCCCGTGCTCGCAGATGACAGCCCGGTGTCATCTTGACATTTCCAATCTGTGTGGTATTTCCTAACAACATGGGCCAATCTTCATTTGATAGCCCTCGCACCTAATTAGACCAGCTCTAATGTTCCACTCGGCAGAGTGTCAAATCCAATGTCCAATTACACAGCAGATCAAGGCCAAAGGTCCGCCTCCACTACCTCTCGGGCTGATTATAGAAGATATGCCACGGTATGCATCACGCAGAAAGAAATGGGTCTGTCAGAAGAAGGAAAGAGACACGCACGCACACACACACACACATAGAGGGGATCAATACCGCAGGCGAAGAGGCTGAGGGACTGAGGGTGGCTCTCTCAAACCCTGTCTGTCTGTTTCAGACAGAGTCTCTCTGTTACACCGGGCAGACACACAGAGGCCTCTCAGTGCCGGAGTCAGACCACGATGAAGAATAGCAGGTCTGAACATTACCAGAATGTTAAAATCAATCAAGTATTCCTGTATGAGCGTGGAGATACCTCACAAAATCACAATTTTTCTTTGATTTTTAGACTGAAAAATACAAAATCAATAGCCAGAATGTCTTTTTGTTATTCACACCTTCCTTTAGAGCCTCTAACCTAATCAAACAGAGCAGCCCCTCATCCAGATGGCTCCGCTCCTGTGTTTAATGTCGGGAGTGACACCACATGCTAAACACAATGCGTGGGTTTCACCTGGATGCACAGCAACAGGATAAACAGTCTCCTGTGCACCAGAGCTGAAGACCCCCTCCGTTGGAGGAGGTGTCTATGAGAGGGAATGGTGTGAGAGGGAAATGACTCGCGACCGAACTGAACTTGAGCAACACTTTGAAGCAAGCGCAAAAACAAAATCTAAGAAAAGGATGGCACGCTCTAACTCATTCTGTTATAGTGCAATGCATCACTTGAGAGCAATGAAGAATATTGATGGCGTTGTGTGTTAGCAAATCGATTCTGTGATACCGCAATCTGGATTCTGTTTTGCTGCTTTTTTTTCTTTTTTCTTTTGAAAGAAGTTTTCCTTTTTAAGATGAAAACTTTCTTCTCCTTTTTTTGGAGAAGTGAGCTCCTGCAGACCTGACATAGAGGAGAGATGGAGGGCAGTGCACAGTTGGGGTGGGTTGAGGCAGCGGGTTAGGAGGGGGGGGGTGGAGATGAAGAAGAGGAGGGGGGCAAGCATGCGCGTACGTGTGTGTGTGTGTGTGTGTGTGTGTGTGTGAGGAGGAGACTGCGGCGGTAATTGCTAAGGAAGAGCCATGTGCACGAAGGACGTTGAAGCTTATTAAAGGAGGAGACAGAGTGATTATTCACTATGGTCCTCTTGAGAGACTGACGCTCAAGTCATTGCTTTTAATTAACTCTGAAACGGTTTTGCGGATTAATAACAATATTAAGAGGGGAATGGAGAGGAGAAGCGCAAACACGTCCTGGATCTGGTTCAAGCTTTTTAATTACAATTAAATAGACTCGATGGCACAATAGCCAAATAACTCTGTCTCTTTTCTGTCCTCTTTTTCTGCATCCATTGAACTTGTCGTCATTGTCTCTGCCGTGTCTCTCAGGATGCGTCCAAGACAGGTTAGAGCAAAGCATTGATTTACTGGAGAGAGTTTTTTGGCACGCGAGTAAAAAGAGCAGGCGACGAAGAAGCCAAAAGAGTGTGTGTGTGTGTGTGTGTGTGTGTGGAGAGAGGGGAACTTGGAAAGCGGATACTGTGCTGAAAATAGATTTCTTATTTGTTTGTTTACCAGGAAGCTCACTTTTTTTGGGCTTGGAAAGTGTCAAAGTTGTGTGGGGACAGTGTTGGGATTCTTGTTCTGAAGTGGAAGTAGAGGAGAAGAATGGATGCTGATGTTCAACACAGCTTGTGAGAACCCCTGGAGTGGGAGGAGCACATTGCTGGAGTGAGGCAGCACTGCAGGGCCTGGAAACCCGCTGCTTCACTAAAGCCAAAAGATGATAAAATACTAGTATTGTCTTCAATTCCCCCGGCCTCCTCTGTCCCAGCTCGCAGTGTAGCTTTTTGCAGCCTTAATGAGCTGAGGAAAGCACCGGTGTGACTGTAGGAGCTTCGGTTTGACTCTCAGCACTTCATCAATGATGTAGCATAAAGTTGGCCCCAACATTTATAACCATTCACAGTCATTTACACACACTGAGGCTCTGGGGCCTTCTCCATCAGCCCAACAACACGCAAAAACCTAATAAACAGCACAGCAAGAGGACAGCGTGTTTATGTAGCAGCTATAGAGAAAGAGACGCCGTTACCACTTTATAAACATTGCGCGGGGTCTCTGGAGATGCACACTGTGTGTGTCTAACTTAAGTACCTCCACACCCTCCTCTCTTGGGAGCACAACGAAGCGGGAGCAGAAGGCGTTTTATAGGAACATATGTTCTTCTTTCCCCCATTATATATCAATGCTTTTACGCCCACCCATAAACATTACTGTTGAGTGAGACATTATATATAGGAGGCGATTGCTGTAACTCTTTTTCCTTCCTGGGTGTGAACTTGGCGAGGGTAAAGGAATTAACCTCTGGCTGCCATGCTGCACATATGTACTTATAATATAGCAGATTTCAGCGTTAATAATCAATGATTTTTTAATATATTCCACTTGGCAGAAACATTCAAAACTTGAGAAAATGAAATGATTTCTATAGTCAGCAGATGTGAAACAGGTCAGGGAGGCTGCTGGGACGTGATGTGAAATGACAGTTTAGAGGATCAGATTTGGTGTTTTTTTTAAACTTATATTTATTATTCATCTCATCTCTGTGTTTCTGACTGTAGAACAAGCTGATGACGGTGAATCAGAAACCCCAAAATGTTCTTGAAATAGACTACAAGTGATGCATTCCCTGAGCCCTGTGGTAAGTGTGATCTCACTTATTGTGTGCAGTAAGAAAAAAATGTCTGTCACCAGCAGCAGCAGCAGCAGATCTCATTACAATACTGTGTCTCCATGAGTTCACTTCACCTGCAGCTGAGCAGTTATAAAATTAGAGCAATGCAAACTTAACTTTAACACAGTAACTGAAGTATTGAAATGTTGCATGCACTGAAATTGTTTTTTGCAGGATCAAATGTGACAGATTTAAAATGAAAGGTTGCTTCTTTTCTTTTCTTAACTTTAATACATTTCCCTTTTTTCATGTTTGCCATAATGCTGGCAACAAACTCTATGAAAGAGACGCAGTTTGCAGCAAACAAAGCAAACAATATCTGCAGCAACATCCATCTTTTTACAGTGTTTCGGTGTGTCTTCTCCATGTGTTCACTTCACTTTGTGTGGCAAGAAATAAAGTGCAGCTGAGCAGTTATAAAATTAGAGCAATGCAAGACACCTTTAAGACAACTTGAAGACAACTGAAGTATTGCAATGTGTTGTCACTGAAATTGGTTTTGCAGGATCAAATGAGAAAGATTTAAAATTAGGGATTGCTTTTTTTTTCTTAACTTTAATACATTTCCCTTTTTTTTCATGTTTGTCATAATGCTGGCAACAAACTCTATGAAAGAGACGCAGTTTGCAGCAAACAAAGCAAACAATATCCATCTTTTTTACAGTGTTTAGGAGCAATAAGTTTGCAGATCAGAGATGTGACGGCTGATTGGAAAAGCTGCACATTAACCAACCTGAGAAGAGGAGACCCCTCCGGGGGGCGCAAAATACAATTAGAGCCCCATTAAAACGATGCATCAAAGAAGCTGAGAATAGATCATGTAGACGTCCTAATGCATTTAACACCACGGAGAAGACGGATGGGTGCAGCGGTGGACAGTCAGCACAATCCGGCGGGTTTTAACACACAGACAGGTATGGTCCCAATAATGTCAGCGAAATATCTAAAATCTCCTCCTCCTCTTCCTCTTTACACCTCCAGCGCAGACAAGTCTAAAAGTTATATATGAGACATTTGTAATAAAAGAAATCGGCTTTTATAATAATAACACTTATTATAATAATTAACTGGGAATACAATATAATAACTCATAAAAATACTCTTCAATAATAAAAATGAAATGCCTCATTAGAGACACATTCAAATATGTTCACAGCAGATTCTTTTTCATCATCGCTCTAAATGCCAACACACTCCGGCACAAGCTGCCATTCAAATTCCTCTCCATATTAATCCTAATTCAGGAAAAAAAAAAGCGGAATCGGTTTCCAGTTTTTTTTACTGCGTAAAAGGCAAAAAAAAAGATCTGCGCGCACAAGACTGCTCGTCCGTCCAGCCCAAACTGCGCCCGTCCTTTGCAATGTCAGAGCGCATCATGCATCATGCAGAGAGAAGACGGACGCGGGTTGCAACCAGTCAACACATCTTTATCTCCAGGCGCGCTCAGTGCCACAGCTGTGCGCTCTGGGCTTTTTGGAGACGCTCGAGACGGCAGATGTGCACACTCTGCTTCACAATGTCACTTTTTATTCACTAGCTTTTTTTGGATAAAAATCACTGTACAGTTGTGGATTTTTATGAGAGAGCAGCACCACAGAGGATGAGAGTGAGAGTCAGGTATAACTCATAAAAAAAAAGTTTCAAAGCAGTACTAACCTGTCCATTCTTGCAGAGGTCTGCCCACATGCTGGTGCCATCGCCTCCTCTCATCAGCACATGGTAGATGAAGAAGTAGGTACCCGGTATGCTGCAGATGAACTTGCCCGAAATGCCATCATAGTTGTTGCCCAGGTTGGTGACCACGTCGTCAAACTTGAGGATCTCGTAGCCTTCGTGGGGGTTCTTAAGCCCTGCGTAGAAGGCCACCCTGGGCACCGTGCTGTAGGTGGCTGTGCTGATAGCTCCGTTCCCCCCCAAACCCAAAATCCCAGTCCTTCCCTGATCCCCTCTGTCGCCAGGAGGCCCCGCTGGTCCCGGTGGCCCCGGTTCTCCCGGTGCTCCGGGTGGTCCGGGCTTGCCTGGCCTGCCAGGCTTCCCCTGTGGGCCCTGCAGTAAGGTGGAAGGTGGAAGCACATTGCTGTGGTCGCTCAGCGCCTCCGCCTCAGCCTGGAGACCGGTGGAGCTGGTGCTGCTGGCCGGCGTGCCCTTGTTCAGGTAGGGGTCGCACACCATACGACAGGTGCCAAGCATCTCATAGTGGCTGGCGTCTGTACCCACAGAGCTGACGAGCACAGGGATGAGGACCACCAGCACCAGGACCAGCATAACCCCTACGGCAGCCGCCACCAGGGTCTTCCTCCCGATGCTGAGTCGGGGAAGGGGCTGAGCTGCCAGCGTGGGTCTCCCGGGGGCGGAAATGGTGACTGCTTGGTGTGGGGAGCCTGTCACCGTCGAAAGGGATCCCGAGACCCCGAGAAGAGTTGCGAGAGGACCGGCGAGTGTGTGAGGATGAGACAGAGACCCACATACACTTGATACTCCTCACTGCTCTGCTCAGTCACACTGAAGTAGCCAACCAGTCACTCACCCATACAAAAAGACCCAAGGAAACCCGAGCATACACAGGGAGACATTCAGCCTGTACTTACAAACACAATCTGACTTGTGAGAAGAAGCAAGAAGGATGCAGATCCCAGAGGAGTGGAGTGAGAGACGGAGGGAGCGAGACAGAGAGAGAGAGAGAGAGAGAGAGAGAGAGAAAGAGAGAAAGTGATGAGAGTGGGTGAGTGTGAGAGATACAGAGCAGCCACTGGATCTGTGTGTGTGCGTGTGTGTGTGTGTGTGTGTGTGTGTGTGTATGTGTGGTGAGTTTGTGGTGGCGGATTCTCAGGCTTGGCTTTTTATACGGCAGTAGCAGTGGAGCCCCCCCCCCCCTCCTCTTCTCCTCCCCTTCTCCTCCCCTTCGCTCCCCCATCGAGTGAGAGGTTGGTGTGGTTGCGTCCCCTTCTCTCTCTCCGGCTCACTCAGAGGAAGGACTCTCATCACACTGCATGTCTTTCTACCACTCTCCTGAAACCACCGAGAAACCAACACAACCCCCCTCTGACCATCCTGCTCCCCCTCTTTCATCCCTCTCTTTTCTTGTCCCCCTCGCTCTCTCTCCCTCCTTCTCCCCACTTTTGATGCCGTTTCTCACTCCCTTGCTTTTTTCTCCTCTCTCTCTCTCTTCAGCATCCAGACTCTAAAAATAAAGATGGAGCTGTGGAAAGACAATCTTTTTTTTTTTCTTTTCCTGGAGGTGGGTTCTAGAGATTCATGCATATATATGCACAGACACAAGATAACACTTAATCTGCTATGCCAGGAAACGCTAGCAGCTTCTCAAAGAAAAAAAAAAGGTGCTAATTACAAAAGTTAATGCCAAGAAATGAATTCATGAGCCAAAAAGATTGACCTGTGTAATAGAAATTAAACATTGCACATGTAGAACTATTTGAAACTTCAGATCTTAGTGGCACATCACATCACTTTTCTTAAGGGTAAAAGCAGCCAATCTATCCTTCCGCTAAGGACCACCGACACTGACACTCTTCTGCTGTTGTTTTATTCCCCTCTTTGTCTTTCCCCCGTGTCAATAACCCTGTTTCTCCACCTGAACGCGCTGACAACGTTTCTTATTGGTGTCTTTTTTTAGGTATTGATTTCATGGTTTTTATCAAATCAAGGGTCCTGGTTGGGAGAAAAAAAATCTATATGCAGCAGTGATGTCATTCGTTTGACATTTTCATCCCTTAGAGTGATGAATGGTAAAGTATGAAAGCAAATCAAACAAGGTGTGTAGACGGCTAACAAACATAGTCATCATGTGCAATGTGTTGCGTTTGCGGAGGGGAGAGGTCAGTCTTCAGTGTTCTTGGGGTCTTGATGCAGTTCAGAACACGAAATGGACAAATAAATCAAGTTGGATGGAGAGAATATGGCACGTCCGTGTCAATATGAGCTGCCGATTGGTTAAAAAAAAAAAAAAGTGTTCATGTCAGCCTGACAGAGGCAATGGTAAAAACAGCAGGGGCGGATTTGCACTGATATCTCTGGCTTTGAATCACAGAACTGAAGCCAGTACAGCTGGTAGCTCAACACCACACACAATCCAGTGATGTGCAGTTCAAGGTCACGACGATCTAAATGATCAGTTTCAGTCTTTTAAAATCATGTCTGAAAAGTGAGAATCTGGTGCAGTTTGTTCATGGTAGATGTGAAATTCATCAGGAAACTACAGTATATATTTTAGATGTGAATGCTTTGAAGGTGTAGTTGTTCGTCTTTTCTTCAGCTTTTTATGTTATGACGTGAACACATTTTTGGATAAACGGGCCGTCGTGCCTTCGAGGACTAAGAGTCTACAGGTCGTGTTTTCACTTATCAGTTCCACCTCTCTATTTAAAGGGAACATATCGTGCTCATTTTGAGGGTCATACTTGTATTTTGGGTTTCTACTAGAACATGTTTACATTAGGGCTGTCAATCGATTAAAATATTGAATCACGATTAAACGCAAATTAATCAAATTTTTTATCTGTTCAAAATGTATCTTAAAGGGAGATTTGTCAAGTATTTAATACTCTTATCAACATGGGAGTGGTCAGATATGCTTGCTTTATGCAAATGTATGTATATATTTATTATTGTAAGTCAATTAACAACACAAAACAATGACAAATATTGTCCAGAAACCCTCACAGGCACTGCATTTAGCATAAAAATATGCTCAAATCATAACATGGCAAATTGCAGCCCAACAGGCAACAACAGCTGTCAGTGTGTCAGTGTGCTGACGTGACTATGACTTGCCCCAAACTGCATGTGATTATCATAAAGTGGACATGTCTGTAAAGAGGAGACTCGTGGGTACCCAGAGAACCCATTTTCATTCACATATCTTGAGGTCAGAGGTCAAGGGATCCCTTTGAAAATGGCCATAACAGTTTTTCCTCCTCAAAAATAAGCGGAAGTTTGGAGCGTTTTTTAGCCTCCTTCCTGATAAGCTAGTATGACATGGTTGGTACCAATGGATTCCTTCGATTTTTCTAGTTTGATATGATACTAATATCTTCACTCTAGCTTTTAAACTGAGCTACAACCTAAAAATCACAAGTTGTGTTTATGCGTTAAAGGAAAGAATGGCGTTAAAACAAATTAACTTTGATAGCCGTAGTTTACATTATTTTTCTCAGTGTCTGTCTGGGTATTCATGTATTCACCCTCTGAAACGCTCCATTTTAATGCCTGTCTCTTTAAGCCCCCCTCGAGAATAAGCCCAGTCTGCTCTGAATGGCTTGTGAGGAAAATTTGGAGCACCTTTGCAAAGGTAGTTCTCAAGCTGTGGGTGGAGATACTCAGATGGGGGGTGATATATTCTAATGAACCTGCATGTGACATAGGAAGGGGAGCTGAATCTGAATGGCTTGTTGAATCAAATGTTTTCTGAGGCAGCCCACAAAAAAAACTGACTGGGTTGTTTATTTCACTGTTTGTGGGTTGGTACTCCAGATACCTAAATGTATGTGCAGTTTTTTGTGATATGTCCCCCTCTAAAGTTGTGCTAATCAGTAAAATCAGATGGTGTAGTCATTGGTTGTTATAAAAGTCTGCAGATTCTTGGCTTTCACATGGTGACTCATTCCTGGCTTAGAAAGGACTGTTTGTGCCTGAGCTGGACGGAGCTCTTGTGACGGATTGAGATGGATCAATGAGCAGGATGCCTGACCATTTGTCACCACTACACTTGACATATCACCAGTTATTCTGCTGCATTTCTCTCTCTTCATCATCATTAAACTTCAGTTGCAAACTTATGGCATCACCAGTTGGTTGTCTAATTTATCACTGTGAGCTGAGAGACATACCCAAATAACTGGCACACCAGGTGTACCTGCAATGCATATTTGCCTGTTTTGTTTTATTCCTCATAACAGACATGGAGTTTGCCTATATGAGGGAGCACACAAGCCCTAAATTGGTTTTGGGGTTTGTTTAGGGGGCCATTGTTTGTTCTTCACACCTGTCGGCTGTAACTGCCAGTGAGATCACTGTGCCCCAAATCTCTAAATCTCTGAACCACAGAGATCAATGCACACAGGAGAGGACAAACAGAGAGAGGTAGCGATGAAAGAGAGATGAGAAAGATGGGGAGACAAGCAATAGAGAGGCAGAAGGGGAGCAAGAGGGTGCAACATGGAGAGGGAGTTAACTGCCGTGACAGCTGAGCCTCATATCAGTGGAGCTGGTTTGTTTTGCTTGATTTGTTGGAGCATATAGGGAGAGGATCCATGAGTGTCGCTGACTGTTGTGGTAACACGTATTTTAATAGAGGTGACGTGTTATGAAACCTTGAATTGCTGCATGTGGTAGAGAGAGATTATCAAGATCTGAGTTGCATTTTTTTATATGCCTTATAGATGTCACATGTAGGGGGTCACATGAGTGGTGCAGAGTTTTAACTCCGCAGAGGTTGGGTCGTGGCACCTCAGGCGTGATGCGTTCCAGCGAAAACATCTGACATTGTTGGCAACCAGACAGGTTCTCAGCCTTTTGTTGCTCTGGTTGGTTGTGGTGCCGCTCAATGGGGAGTAGAACTGGGGCGATATTGTGACACACATGTGTTCGGGGATTAAGAATTACAAAATAGGAAAAAGGGAAATTTTAAAATACATGAATAATTTGTCCTTGTATGGTTTTAACTTTGCAGGTGTGGTAATTGTTTTGGTAATTGATCCTGTGTCAATGCTTTAAACTGTTTATTTGGCCAGATGCTGTGAATATAACGTTGACATATCATCACCTTTTAAATTGATATGGTGAGCAAACAGCACACATCCAGCCGTTACGGAGCAACTCCGTGGCCAGAGGCATTATGTTTTTGGGTTGTTTGCTCGTCCGTCCGACCCATTCTGGTGAACCTGATATCTCAGGAACACCTAGAGCGAGTTTCTTCAAATTTGGCACAAACATCCACTTGGGCTGAAGGATGAACTGAATAGATTTTGGTGGTAAAAGGTCAAGGTCACTGTGACCTCACCTAACCAGAACACCTTATTGGTGCATGTCAGACTCTAAAATTCATTTGTACACGTCTTGGTCAGCATATGGTGAAGACGCA
Source organism: Sebastes umbrosus (assembly GCF_015220745.1). NCBI lineage: Eukaryota > Metazoa > Chordata > Actinopteri > Perciformes > Sebastidae > Sebastes > Sebastes umbrosus. The sequence goes on along the minus strand of NC_051282.1, from coordinate 20,179,828 downwards.
TTGAAGTTGAAATATATAATCACATAAGAGTATTACTAGCTTTTAAAGGTGCTAAATACGATATACAGAGCATTAATATAGCATCATACAACTATTTGCTATGTAAAGATAAAGAGGAGTAATGTCTACATGAGCAGAGAAGGAAGTCACTCTGTGTGTTGTAATTAGAGCTGTCAAAGTTAACGTGATAATAACGCGTTAACGCAAATTTGTTTTAACGTCACTAATTTCTTTAACGTTTTAATGCAACTTGTAATTTTTATGTTGTAACGGGCTCAGTTTAAAAGCTAGAGTGAAAATACTGGTATCATATGAAACCAGAAAACCTAATCACTAATCCATTTGTACCAACCATGTCATACTATATATTGTCGCACAAGAGGTTAAATAATGCTCCAAACTTACGCTACATTTTGGCGAGGAAAAACTGGCATGGCCATTTTCAAAGGGGTCCCTTGACCTCTGACCTCAAGATATGTGAATGAAAATGGGTTCTATGGGTACCCACGAGTCTCCCCTTTACAGACATGCCCACTTTATGATAATCACATGCAAATGGGTCAAGTCATAGTCAAGTCAGCACACTGTCACATTGACAGCTGTTGTTGCCTGTATGATTTGAGCATATTTTTATGCTAAATGCAGTACCTGTGAGGGTTTCTGGACAATATTTGTCATTGTTTTGTGTTGTTAATTGATTTCCAATAATAAATATATACATACATTTGCATTAAGCAGCATGTTTGACCACTTCCATGTTGATAAGAGTATCAAATACTTGACAAATTAATTTGCAATTAACTATGGACAATCATGCGATTTCATTGTGATAAAATATTTTAATCGATTGACAGCCCTAATTTTAATCAGAGCTTTTCTGTGCTTTGTTTACATAGCCGGGCCGGCCGCGAGTGTCTTTTAGTGCATGTTAGTGCATTTGAGGTGAGTATGCCCCTCTGGCTAGCTCACAGCCATCGCACTGCACTGCGACCAATGGCGTTGTCATGGAAGCGTAGCACCCATCCTCCGGTTCCCCCTCAAGTTAACACTGTTAGCTTTGTCAGCATTGCAGCTATTGTTTGCGCTGTTAGCACCGTTAGCTGCTAGGTGCCGGCTCAGCCGTCGCCATGCTGAGAGCCGTGTGGAGGCAATAGATATGCTATGAATCTTTAAAATATTATTGTAACCAATAGAAATGATGGCCACTCCTACAAGGTTTTTTTTTGGGGCATTTTCTCTTGTTTAGCACAGCTGATGGGACTGTGATGACAGATGACGCTTTTGAAATACAATAAGTGAGCGGATGCGAGCACGAGACAAGAACAGGATACCACAACCTCAATAGCACCGTGTCCAGGCATCAGCCACATCCAAACACACCTCAAACGCTTCTAATCACTTTGTACTTCTCCCTGGATACAAAGAGATGGGGAGGCAGAACAAATGTGTCTCCAAATGTTTCAGAAGTGCACAAGGGAAAACATGGAAGAGTAAAAAAAAAAAAAAAAGACTTTCAAGGATTTGATTTTTTTTTTTTCAAGAGAAAAGTTGAACAGGTCACAGAGACAAAACAACATCACAAACACACAAGCAAACACAGTAGATGCCTCATCTCTATTTGAGTTTGTGTCTCTGATTGCTTCCCTTGTGTTGCTCCTGGCCGAGGCTTATCAAAGAGCTCCTTTCATAAGTGCCAGGATCAAGCCACTGCTGTGACTGCTTGGCACCCACTGAGGTGGTTTGGAGATGGGGAGGACGACGGAGAGAGGGGGGGCTTCAAGACAAAGAAGGCAAGGCAGAGGAAGTCAAAAATTGAAGATGGTGAGTGAAGGGGAGATGGTGCATTTAAAAGAAAATGGGAGAGCAAAAAGGGCTGAGTTTGGAGGGGAATTGCTTACGGCTTCTGCTTCTGTCTGTGGAATAAAAGTGTGTTTTTGTTCATGACAGGGAGAGAACGGAGAGGAGGGCGATCTGCGAGTCTGGGGAGGAGTTGTTTTATATATGTGCAGAGAAAATTAATATGTATTTGCTTTAAGCCTTCCCTGCCTCAGTGAGTTTTTGCTGACGCACTCTATAATGCACAGAATATCCAGGTGAATGCAGAAACAGTGAAGGACATGACTCCAGAGGAAACACGCACACACACACACCGAATACCCTGAGGCCATGTGTTCCTCCTCACTACAGCAGCCATGCTTCTATGAAGCCTGACGTCTGCCCTGTTTACTAAAGCATGTGACAGCGTTGCATTTTTACAAGACATAATAACTCTGACTTTGCAGACCAGAGCTCATCCACTTAAAGGTGAGTCAGCCTGGTGTTCCTTCACGCTCGGGGGTCCGTGTTTGATCCTGATACCAAAGCGATTATGACACGTTGTAACCACTTTGCACGTTATGTGCAGTCATATTCGCTTATCACACGCACTTTTCAGCGCAATGAGCTGATTACAGTTGCGTGCTGTGTATGAAATATTTATTAGCTGATTACACAGACATGCTATCAGCCAAGAGTAGGATACTGTACACACAATTTAATGAAGATGTTCAAGCTGCATTTTGTCACCCTTGAACATGGCTTGGTCTTTAGTCTCTTTTTTTTCCTTGACTGAGCAGCAGAGCTCCAGGGGAAATTGTTGTTTAACTCTTTGTCCTCCAATCTGCAGAATGAAGAGAAGTGAGAAATGACACTGACCTGCTGCAGGGCTGGCTAATATATCCAGGTATCATAATGAATGTGGTGATGTGTGTGTGTGTGATTCATGTGTGCGTTGCCTCAGTCTGCCTTGCCTGCGGCGAGCTGGTCGTTGCTTCACTCGGTCTTGACTCCTCTCCCTCCAGGCTCCCAAATGATGGGATGACCTTTCCACCTCGGCCAGGACTGCAGCGTCACTCGCAGCATGAACTGGAAACTCATCTCCTCGCTAAACACTTCGCATCGCTCTCAACTCTGCCTTCCTCCTCCACTTGCATCTGATTTGAATCCGGCTTTACACGAAAGGTCAGAATTCTATAGTCTTGGGATCCATCATATTTTCAATATTTATAGCACCACATACAACCATTACCATTTGTCATGTAAGCAGAGCAGGGTACTCAGGAATTTCATTTTACTCGCACAGTACTCTTGATAGCAGGATTCTACTCATCCTAACTGGACACATATAAATATCTATTTTCAGTGAAACATTTTGTTGCTGTGTAAAGACTGAAACAAATAGCGAAAAAAGGAAAGTAGTAATAAATGTGTTTTGATTCCTACCTTTCCCTCGCTTCTCTGACCTGATCCTCCATATTGCTTCAAGGTCATGAAATTCAAAGTTTGTACATATATTCATGTGTGTGTTGTCTGTGGATGAGTGATGACTGTGGGCCGTATGTCGACAGGTAGGAACATCTGGCAGGTGTTACTAGTGCTTTGATTTTAGTTCAGATTAAAGCATGTATGTAAAAATGTAGTATACACAAATACATCCATGTGATCGGGGGGCTGGAGCCGTGGTATCGAGGTCCCGCCCACACACCCGCCCGAGCCAATCACGTGCCGAGCACGGCCGCTGCTTGTTGGCGTGAGCCACCTAACTGCTACGTTAGCACCACAGTAGCTGTTTGGCTAGAAAGACACAACAACTAACCATAATATCTCTATAACTACATTGATGATCAAATTGACTCATGTTCTATTACACAGACTCCTGAGTCGTGTTTCAGAAACGTCATCTTCGTGTCTGATATGAACACACACAACGATCCGACATCAGTGGAAATGTTGCAACGTTAGCTAGCGACACGGTCAGTGACTGTATGAATCAGAGACTGTATATAAATATCTTTATACAGTCTATGTTTAAAACAGACAATCACGGTTATGGAAAGTTAAAGTTACATCTCCTCTCTCGAATATTTCCAGAACCTCCAGCTGCGTGACTACTTCACTCATCTCACCCCCTTTTTATATCAACTTCAAACTTCAGAAAAATGAACACTTGAACATACATCAGCGTGATAAGATACAAAATTATTTTTACTTTGTTTTTTTAGTTTGGCCCATGTCCCATCCGCTCAGGCTGGTCACATACACTGTTCGTAGCTATACCAACGAAAAGTAATGCACTGTAATCAGTGTATATCCCACGAAATCACTTTGCATGTAATTAATGCGATCGTGGACCAGGAAATATAAATAGCGTTGAACGCTGCGTAGGGAGGAAATCGGGGTGGATGGGTGGGTCAAAAAATACCGGACTTTCGCCCAGGAAACCGGCGTTAGTGTCCCATGTTAAAACCAGAAGTCAACGTTGATTTATTTGTCACGTAAGTTACGTACTTAAATAACGCCAGTTTTTTTAATCCGAACCATGATCTTTTCTTAAACCTAACGAAGTTGTTTCCTGTGAAGTTTATTTTGAAAAAAACTGTATGCATTTAACGAGAATCTGACAAGTTGGAGAACAAAAAAGATGAACAAACGAACAAAAAAGGAGGACTAATTTTTTCGTAAGATATCATGCGAACCGTTGTATGGGAACCGTTGTATCCGCTAACATGTAGGGGGCGGGATTCATGACCTATACTGCAGCCAGCCACCAGGGGGCGATCAAGATGTTTTGGCTTCACTTTAGGAGAGCTGTCATGTTGTCCATCTTTATATACAGTCTATGTTTTAACCCTGAGAGAATGAAAGCTATCTCTATGCAAGACTCATCAGAGTTAATTGAACATGTTATGATCCCTCTGTACAGCTAGCGGGTCATTGTTGTGTAAGAAATCCCTTCAGGGTGATGAAGGGGTGTAATAAGAATAAACAACGTGCTAAACAGACACATCACTGTAAAATTTGTATTGAAACCTGAGTGATGAATATTTCTTTCTTTGAGTGATATTTGGTGGATATAAGTGAGGATTTTGTTTGTGTTACTCTCTCTTTGTGTGTTTGTTGTCCTTCTTGTCTGACCCAGGGGAAGTCTCAGGGTGGTTTCCTTCATGGAGGCATTGAAGACAAGAGCCTGTCAAAACCTCAGCTGGAGCCCAGTGAAGGCTCTCTGTGGCTTGCTCTTGCTCCCAGCATGGCAGGGCTGCAGCACAGGAACCACAGAGGAATAGTCTGTCCTCGGGGAAGGGGATCATGCTTCTGTGGAATAGACAACTTCCCCAGAGATGAGATGAAGGGAGGAGATGAAGAGCATTAGGAGGGAGGTGTTATTTCTCTGTCTATGTAATTATCACATAAAAACATAATTATATATTGTGTGTAGTGAAGCAATACTGTGGTAATTAAAACTAGTATCTCAATAATATGATTGTAAGCCTAAAGGAATAGTTCTGGGAAATACACTTATTCGCTTTCTTGGGGTTATGTACAAGACAGTTTTTTGGCCAGGATCACTCGCCTTGCAACCAGTGGTGAACTGTTACCCTTTTGTTTCTGTACGGATTAAAAGGAGACACAACATGTTAATTCTTGAGCTTCAGAAGTGCTTCAGAAGAGCAGTCTTTGTACCTTTGGACAGAGCCAAGGCAGCTGTTTCCCCTTGTTTCCAGTCTTTATGCTAAGCTAAGTTTGCCGGCTCAATCTTCTCAACTCTTGGCAAGAAAGCCAATTTTAGCATATTTTACCAATCTAAATTAATTGCTAGATTGATGCATTGATTGATGCATTTTCCCTTTATCTTATATTTTCCATCTTATATGACAAACATGCCACTTGTCATGATGTTGTGACGGAAACAATACTCTTGTTTTTGTGATTTAAGGCCTTTGCACACCGGGGGACGTGACGAATAAATGACACAGAAATGGGAAATACTTGCCTGCAAATGTTTTGCATCAAAATCATTCATACCGGCAGCGATGCGAAATTTGCGATAGTTGCAACACTTTCAAGAAAAGATTCAAATAGATTCGCACAGCCAGAGGACCAACTACTGGGATGTGATGTTAAAAATCCTACTACAGCGAAGGCATGATCCGCCCTACTCTGCCTCTGATTGGCTTACTATGATACTCTCAGCCTAAACCTAACCAATCTCACTCCTCGTGCCTAAACCGAACCAGTCCAATCAACGAAGGCAACAAGTACTAGCCAATCAGAGGCAGAGTAGGGCGGGTCATGCCTTTCACTATAGCAAGATTCGTAATATAGCTACCGGGATCCTATTGACCCAGAGCATCTGGTAGTCTATCCGAGGTAAATTGTTATATAGTCTAAACTACTGTAAGCTATTTTATTGCGTTTCCTTTTATCTAAATGCTCTGAGTGAATATGCCTCTGGTAAACAGTTATGCAGTACATATGTCTAGGGTTTTTATTGTGAAAGGTAAGAACGGAAGGATGCGCTGCTTTTGTCAAGGTCAAAAGGAATAATCAAGTTTGTCGTTTTGGTTCGGACTACGAAATGTATTTACATATATAATGTGAGTTTTCCCACAAGTCCAAGTTCTTTTTTTTTTGTTATGCTTTGTATTGTCTTGCTGTATTGCCCCACTCCTTAAATAGCATCCTTGAATAAAACCCTGTGAACCTGTAAGTAGAGATAGATAAAGATAGAGTGAATTTCATTGTCATCCAGAGGGGAAATTTATCTTGGGCTCAATACAGTCCGTTGCTTTACATTCATTATTATTATATACTTAATAACTCAGAATGATGAATGGATTGCCTTGTAGTGACCATTAATATTAAAATCACTAAGTTACAAGGTAATAATTGCATCCCTCCTTTAGCTGTGCAGCAACAAAACTGCACAAGTACATAAAAGGTCAAGGCTCCTTATACGGGAAACAGATGCATAATGAAATCACCACATATTTCACTGTGAGGCTGCAGGAGGGAATCAGGAGGGCTGTGTTGGTGCAGTATGTGTGTGTGTGTGTTTTGGGGGTCGAAGCAATAAAGCTGCTGGTGAAGCATCTTCTCATCAGCAAAGAGGGATTAATACAGCAAAAGTAAATGTTGACTCTATCTAGAAAATTAACTAAAAATAAAACGGTCATGTACAACTCTCTTTACAGTGCGATGTCATATGGAGTCATCCTCACCCCTTCGTCCTCCACCATCCACCCCCTCGCACTGTGGGCACCCTGACCTCCAACCTACGACCCCCTGCCAGCCACCCGCCCCACCCTGCAGCCTCCATCTCACGGCACAGCACCATCCACACAGCAAGTATTATGCAATAAGTATGCATTTATGTATATAATGAATCGCTATGCATCAACACGGAGGGAATTTCTGATGAACTCTGATGAAGATCCTGTCCCTTAAGCTCCCATGTCACACCGCAGGCCTGACTCCCAGCTCAGTTATATATCATATAGCCATCAGGGAGGGAGAGAGTACAGTACAAAACATCATTAATATGAAAATCATTAATATGGATCTGGGAGCAGGGAGAGCACATCCTGAAATAATGAGAAACCCATGATTAGTAATGCTGTATCTCCACATTTCAGCACACATTTATTATTAATCATTCAAAAATAAGTGTGGGAAGCGTTGTGTATATGTTAACCACATTTACATTAAATATAAATTATATATTTGAGCTTTTACTGCAGCAGTCTGGACAGCTGTATCGGGATGCTCGTCCGTAAGACGCAGCACCTTTCTGCAGAGTAGCTGACCTTGACCTTGTATGTGTCTTTTTATGATTCCGCTTAATTTTTTTCCTTCCTTCAAAAAAAAAATGTTTTTGGCCTGGCTGAGCATATTTTACGATGAAATCTTCTGAGATCCTTGAGCGAGCTGACCACCTGACAACACACCTGGATCCAAAAAACGTTCCAAATTTCTCCCGTGAGATTGAGAGAGAGAGAGTGTGCGAGGTGGAGTGCAAAGGGGAGCAGCCCAAAAAGCATTGGTACCCTCCCTCCTCCTTCTGTACAGCATGGCAGTTAATTTAAATTCTGCAAGGAGACAACCCATAAATCACCTCCATTCTGACTAATGGCTTCTGCACTGAGGGAAAACTCTCGCCTCTCTACCTGGAGACTTTCTGCACTGCAAAAAATATAGGCTATCTTGGTTTGTGTGTATGGAGTGTGTATATATATATATATATGCTGTATATATGAGTGCTTCACTCAGACAGACAGTTTTTGAAAGAGTCAGCAGCACGACTAACCCCTCTACGCGAGCAGCTTTCACTGGAGGCAGAAATCCCTGTGCTGGTCCATAATTAGCCCCCATAACTGCAACCGTCTGACGTCAGAAGTGTGTGACACCAAACTAACCTTGGACTGGATTCCAAAAAATCACCCTGGATTAGCGCACGAGCAGCTCACCCAGATTTGTGACTCATGTGAGTCATAAAAGCTTCTGTGTATTTGTTTTCTTATACTCAAAGTGGTAGTACCTCGGGGAGTTGACTACGTTTTTTTGGGGGGATTATTTCACAGCAAATGTTTTCTTTGTGTGTTTTTTCAGTAATATTCAAACACTCTTTTTTTTCAAAGAAAGTATAACTGTGGAATTATTTAAAGTCTAGCAGTCAGTAAAAAAAAATGGCAACCACTTGCAACATTAATATGGATTATTCATTTGAGTATGAGAAAATATTACAGCAGTATGATTTTAAGACAGTATAATCTAGCTAGAAGTCTCATTTTTCCTCTATTTTTACTTCCATCATTAATCATCTTGTTGAAGTCACTATTTACTTGTTTATGGCAATAAACAAACTATCAACCACAGTACGAATGAAACAATAACTGGAAGAGTATATTTGAGATTTGAAGGCACTGAAAACATATTTTCTCAGTCAGTTATGACTGATGGGTTCCTACATGAAAACACTATTTTCTGCCAAAGTTGAAACATTGTTATGTTATTTCCATAGACTGCATGGAAGTGGACGTAGTCACCGTGATGTCAACCATTGTGGACTGCCGTTTTGAAGCCTCGAGTTCGGCATTTTGGTTATTTGCAACCAGAAGTGACACGAGAGGGTGTAGCTGAGTACAACCGAATATTGAATAAGACATTTTTAGGCGACCAAAGTGTTACAAATTCGGAGTGACAAAAACGAATTTATTAAAAAATGGCGTATGCAAAAGTAGCCGACTAGGCTGCTGCAGAAGTAAAGAAGATATTGGCAGCTAAATCGACTATCTTTTTTTCCTGCTCTAAACTATCATTATTGTATCGGCCTTTAAATATCTACTATCAGTCGACTACTAGTTTCTCCAGAAGCCCAGAATGGACAAACCAAACACTGGCTCTAGATAGGAACATAGTACAGTAGGTACCTAAAGGTACCGTAGTTCTCGAACGCGCTTGGCACACGGGAGAAGTTTAAGTTAGATGCCGCCACACTGCACCTTTAAGTGCAGGTACTTATCAAGTGGGGCATTATTGAGGCATTGGATTTACACAACAAGCCCTCCTATTTTTTTAAAAACACATTCATACGTTAGCATAGAAGCGTAGTTTTATGAAGTAGACCAGGGGTTTTCAGAGTCCCCTTTTGAGCCCCTTTTTTGACGATATTTGTTTACCTTTTGGCAAACTGGCACCATTAAAAATATGCACAGTTAACTCTCAGCCGTTCCTGTTTGCCATGGATGTACATACAACTATGACTGCATTACTTTGATATTGAAGAAAACCTAAATGCTCGACGATTCTCAGGCAAGTTCTGGAGTTATAAGACGCTTCTTTTTTGTGGATTTATGGATATTTATTCATGATAAATCCTTGGAAAGTCTAAATTACGCTGAATCTATAAATATGTGTATCATGTCTGTGTGTTCTGATTCAACCGAGTTATGACTCAAAGAAAGAGTAGGAATAGTGACGCAAATTGCAGCTCGCGCCCCCCTGGGGAGGTGCGCTTCACAGTTTGAAAACCTCTGACATACACCAAGCGTGTGTGTGTGTATGTGTGTGTAAGCACGTGCTCCACACAGTGATGTCCCCCAGTGATGTCGGGGGTATCCTGGTCAGGCTGCAGCAGACAGGTTGGGTTGGGGACAGTATGTGACCGAGGGCAGCGGGTCGCTTGTTATCTTTTTTAGTTGGTTCACAGTTTCCTGTCAGCGGCGCCCTTTGCTCTGGGATGAGGCATAGCACCTCAGGGCCTTGTTTGCTTCTTCATTGCCCCCTCATGACCTGTCACTACTCATTTGAGTACATGACCGATACAAAACATGCACCGAAGTCTCAGCAAATAAATTTGTCCTATGATCTGTTTAGATAGCTCATGCTCGTAAATAGAAAACAATCTTGCCTTGTGGAAATACAGTACAGCGAGTGTGTGTAGTGTATCTCTTTCAGTTTTACAACAATATTAAATATTAATCAAGTATACAAACTTTGGGATTTGATTTATTTATGACCTTCTGCTAACAAATCTGTGATAAACAGCTTCCTTCCATTTATTGCTCAGTGTGAAGTGATACCTTTCTAGTTGTAACAAACAGCTGTTGTGTTTATGAGAAACATACAGACACACACACACCATTTCGTCAAAACCTATGGATCCATTGAGAGGCCAGAGAAAGATTAAAGAGTGTGCTTTCCGCTCTGTAATCGGTTACACATTTAGTCTATACACTCCAGATGAAATGGGGCTATAGCTTGTGCGCTGACCTGGAGTAACCGGCTCCAGCCAGCTTCGCCTCTCATTTCCTCCCATAACACGGATGACCTCCAGCTGTGATTGGGGCCTCTGATCCCCCCCTGTGGGTCATACATGTGTTTTAAAACTCAACGACACGCTTTCCTTCCTGCACCTTCCCCTCTAGTCCATCCAGCTTTTAGAGGAGGTTTGAAGCTGTGGGCCGTGACACAGATCGCCCCGGCTGAGGGAGAGTTCCAGTCCTCTGGACCACAAGAGTCACGGCATCCCCTCTCGCTTCCATGTCCAGCTGTGGAGGACAGATATGAACCTCTGACTTTAAGGCCCCACCCACTGTCACCAGTATCCACACCCCCCCTCGCTGCCTCAGCACCACTAGCTCCCTCAAGCCTTAAACAGCTGGGCTATGTGGGACACCCAAGCGGCTGCAGTGGCTCGCTGCAATGATCCCTTGCACCGCTCACCCGTCCCACTGACTAATAATGACTATGATCAATCATATGTGAGACTCCACTGCGAGAATATCACATGAGATAAGCGCTGAGGTATGAACCCCCACCGGCCAAGCAGGTGTTGTAGTTTTTCAGTCCCAAGCAGAAAAAAAAACAGCAAGGAGGGTCACTCGGACAGCACGCCAGGCGAGGTCATTCTTTGCACGCACTGAAATGTTTCTCATCATAAAACCCCTTTTCTTTTGTATTCCACTGATCGTGAGTTTCCTCTTGTGAGTTTTCCCTCTCCTCTCTGAAGCCGCGGTCCTGTAATCCAATCTCATTAGCCCTATGAATGGAAGGCTCTCTGTGTGAATCCATTAAGAAGGCTTCTCTGTGGCTCCCCCTCTGTAATCTCTCTAACCCTGTGGGATTAATCACCCACAGAGAACAGAAATCGATCCATTTAATCACTAAGAGATGTGACAAAAACGCTGTAACTGGGGGATATGGTGGAAAATTATTGGCCAATTGAAATTCATTGAAGAGAGAGGGAAGAGTAAGAGAGAGGGGGGGGGAGTGAAGCAGGACTCGGTAGCACCTTAATGAGGCAATCATTCCAGTTATTTGTGCTACTCTATGTATTTGAGCGTAGAAAGGAGGCTTTTTATTTGCTCAGGAAACTAGCAGTGTAGAAAGTAATACACAAAACAAATCAATGATTAGGAATTTAAGAAAAAAAAAAGCCCAGACAATGACCAAGACAATCCTGTCATGTATTACAAACAGAGTACATCGTGTTTAGTGCCACTCACGTTGTTTGTGTATCTGCATGTTCAGCAGAGGTGTGTATCTGAGGAATGAAGCCAGGGTCCGCTGAGAAGTGTTGTAATGTTTAAGGTTTGATGATGCCTCCATGAGCCCATAATGAGAAGGAATGAGGGTCGCCCGGCGACGTTAACCCACTAATAAAACCTGCCTCCCTTTAAAGGGTGTTAGAAAACCACAATTACCCCCCTGACATTTTTTTACTGCATGATTTATGAACTGAATATTGCATCTCCCTCTCGAACCCTTACTCTGGCTGCCGAGTAATAAAGGGAAGTTAAGGGGCAGTATCGATCGGCTAAAAAGTAGTCTTTGATTTGCCACGGACCTGCGGATGAATGGAGAAGAGAGGAAGGGGAGAGGAGATGAAGAGGAGAGGAGATGAAGAGGAGAAGAGATGAAGAGGAGAGCAAAGGAGACAAAGAGAACAGGAGACGAGAGAAGAGGAAGCGAAGAAGAGAGGAGAGGAAGAGGAAATGAAGTGGAGACGATTTGAAGAGGAGCGGAAGAGGAAATGAAGAGGAGACGATTTGAAGAGGAGCGGAAGAGGAAATGAAGTGGAGACGATTTGAAGAGGAGCGGAAGAGGAAATGAAGAGGAGACGATTTGAAGAGGAGCGGAAGAGGAAATGAAGTGGAGACGATTTGAAGAGGAGCGGAAGAGGAAATGAAGAGGAGACGATTTGAAGAGGAGAGGAAGAGGAAATGAAGAGGAGAGCAGACGAGACAAGGTGAACAGGAGAAGAGAAGAGAGGAGATGAACAGGAGAGGAAAGAATACGAAGAGGAGAGGAGAGAAGATGAAGGGGAGACGAGAGAAGAGGACAGAAGACGAAGAGGGGACGAAGACGAAGAGGAGACCGAGAGGAGATGAAGAGGAGAGGAGACGAAGGGGTGAGGAGAGAAGTCTGAGAGGAGATGAAGAGGAGAGAAGACAAAGAGGAGACAAGATGAGAGGAAGAGGAGAGGAGACGAAGAGGAGAGGATAAAAGAGGAGAGAAGACAAAGACGGGGGGACGAAGACGAAGAGGAGACAAAGAGGAGACAAGATGAGAGGAAGAGGAGAGGAGATGAGACAAAGAGGAGAGGAGAGGAGACAAAGAGGAGAGGAGAGGAGACAAAGTGGAGAGGAGAGGAAGAGGAGAGAAGAGGACAAGAGAGAAGTCAAAGAGGAGAGGAAGAAGAGAAGAGAGGTGAGCTCATGTATTGATGAGTTTCTCTCTCCCACGGCCCTCCACCACGCCGCCCCTGGCCGTCTGGACACCCGCCACGTGTGAACAAGCTTTCAGCTCACATCATCTTCTCCACTTCCACCTATAATTGGCCATATGTGTCACCAGCACCCTGCTGCTGCGGCTGCTGCTGCTGGAGGGGAGCAGAGGGAGATCACAGCTTTGACAAGGTGATTGTTGGATGGTTCTTGCTTTGACATGTCAGGTAAGCCTCATCCTGACAAACACTTCTGGATTGTGGAGCCCTTCTACCACTTCAATTACCGGTAACCTGTTGTGTAACGACTGATTATAACTTTAACAGCTCTGGCAGTAAAGTTGATAAAAAGCAACACCCTAAACTTTAAGCACTTGTCCTTTACATGTGGACATAATGAGATATTTATACCGTCTCCAGAGGATATTTCTAGTAGCTCTGCTGTGGACAGAAAATGTACAGTACTGTAGATCATCAGTAGGCCAACCTCTGAATAAGCTGAATACATAATGCCCCACAGCGGCCCATGGCATGTGGCATTCAATGAGCATTCATTAACCTTTACTGCTGCTGCAGTTACCTGCATTAAGTAAGGCAGTTAGGTACAGTGTTCAGACAGGTTATCAGGTAAATATCATTGGATGAAACCTCAAACAAACCCAAAACACAGGCAAAGTAAATACAATAAATGCAACTAAAGTGTTATTTTGAATTTTATTTTTAGTCTCTGAAATTCATTGTCAGTGAAATTGGCAGTGAATGCGTCAGTGACGCCAGAGAGGGAGAGAGGGGGAAAGGTCAGAGATTGGATAAGGGTTTGTCTCTCTTCCCTCGTCTGAATGGCAAATGTCACGGCAGCCGGCGGAGAGGCGGCTGCAGAGTGCAAGAGAAGGGGTGAGTGGAGGGGCGGGTAAAGTGAGTCGGAAGGAGGAGGAGAAGGTGGATAAGTGGGGGGGAAGATGTGCTGAGAATGATGCTACTGGGCAGATGCTAAGTGGTGATAGGTGATGGTGATCTTGCCAAGCAGAGCAGCAAGGCAGCTGGGGGCTTTGCCTCGGGGGAGTTGGGGGGCAAAGTACATGTAAAGCAATGACATGCACATACAGCAGCCTTAATGCACTTTCACTGCTGTCATTATCCAAAGTGCATATAAACAACTTTCATGCTTTAGAGTTGTTTAAAAAAATTACAAAATTATTGATTTTCTATAATTATCTTTGGTACTGACGTAAGATAAAGTGATCACTATGAGAGTACAGTATGGATTGTGAATAGTGGGCAACTTCAGGGTCTGAAAAGTGAAGCCAATGCTGAAATGCCTTAAACTTGCATTATTTCTAATAGCCAGCAGGGGGCGACTCCTCTGGTTGCAAAAAGAAGTCTGATTGTATAGAAGTCTATGAGAAAATGACCCTACTTCTCACTTGATTTATGACCTCAGTAAACATTGTAAACATGAGTTTATGGTCTCAATCGCTAGTTTCAAGTCTTCTTCAATACAGCATGATGTTCATTTAGTAAATTATGGTCCCATTTAGAGTCAAATAGACCATAAAGCAGGGGATGCTTTAGGGTGTGGCTACCTTGTGATTGACAGGTCACTACCACGGCGTTGTCCGGTCTGGGAGTTGTCCACGTTTTCGTCTTACAACTTTAATCATTTCACAGTGTGTTTTCAGTTCATGAAAGTTAATTATAACCTTTTTGGTCATCTGAAAACATCTTATTCATCGTTCGGTTGTACTTAGCTCCACCCTCAAAACCCAGCAAAACCCAGATGGCGACGGACAAAATGCCAAACTTGAGGCTTCAAAACGGCAGTCCAAAATCCAATGGGGGACGTCACAGTGACTACATCCACTTGTTATAAATAGTCTATGATTGTGATGACATTTTGCTTGTTTATTTGTTTTTATTATTAATAGATGTAGTTATATGATTGGATAAGAGTCACTTTCCCTTCTTCCTTCTCACATACATTATATCACAAATGAAGAAGTCTACCCATTTGAACCTCTGCTTTCGACATCGGTGACAAAATAAACAGTACTTCCACAAACGTCTGGATCTTAAATTCAGATCGCTTTAATTTTCTGAAGATTCGCAGAACAAAAGCGCGAACCATGAGGGCAAGATTACAGGTTCTACATGACATACTAAAACAGTCAGACAAGTGGGATGATTAGATGGTTTGACACTGTTTATTTGTGCCGTCGATGGCCTATAATCACAGAGTGCAACAGAAAGTCCTGTCAGGATGATGAGGTGCTTTTGGTGCCATAGCAACACATGTCTCTTCATCCGACACATCAGCATGGCCGGCGTTATTATGAGGGATGTTGTGATGCCGTGTTTGTTCTGTCCCTCGCTGTTTCTAATCTGGTGATTATCTAACAGGCTGCTGCCACGCGTCGTGACTACCCACATAAGTTAACAATGTTAATGAGACATTTCGCTGAAGGATATTAAGATTGTATCTGCACCTTGTGACACTGGATGTCAACGGCGCAGTGTGTGATGAGCCGGTGTGTACAGTGTGTAATTGTGGATGCCGGCGTCCTGATGGCTCGTCTGTTTGAAGAACATACCACGTACTCGTGTAACTCTGTAGCTTTGACTTCCAGCTTGTGTATTTTATATTTTCCTCTTCTAGCTTTTGTCTTTTCTCTCAAAAACACAATACTTATGTTAAAGTTTATACTGTTTTAGTGGCTTTTATTCAGCACCAGACAGCCGTTTTGTTTAAAACAATAAGCACACTTATTTTTGATCTTTCAAAAAAATGGAACAAAAAAGCCCCAACATGTTTTTGTGACCTCAGCATCTTTAGAAGTAATGCTTAGTG
This sequence comes from Sebastes umbrosus, assembly GCF_015220745.1. Taxonomy (NCBI): domain Eukaryota; kingdom Metazoa; phylum Chordata; class Actinopteri; order Perciformes; family Sebastidae; genus Sebastes; species Sebastes umbrosus. The sequence goes on along the minus strand of NC_051282.1, from coordinate 20,163,941 downwards.
TTCGTTTGCTGGATGGATCTTGTTTTATTCCGTCACCTCCTTGTGAGTGGAGAAGAAATACCTCACAAAAATGTCTTCTTTTGGTCAAATCTCTGAGGTCTCTGTTGGTGATGAAGCACTTCCTGCATCCAGAGACCATTAAACCATTAGACTATTTATTAAATTGTTCATTAATTCACATACAGTATAGTCCACCTGCCCCCTAGTAATCAATAGAAAATAAGTAACACTGAATAGATCAGTATGAATGTTTTTGTCTTGCATATGTTGGTAATGTGTTTCTCCTATAGACTGTATATAAGAATTGGATGTAGTCACCGTGACGTCACCCATTGGTTTGAGGACTGCCGTTTTGAAGGTCGGCATTTTGACCTTCGCCATCTTGGTTATTTGCAACCAGAAGTGACATGAGAGGGTGGAGCTAAGTACAATCGAACGCTGAATAAGACATTTTTAGGCGACCTAAAAGGTTTCAATTAACTTGCATGAACTGAAAACACACTGTGAAAGGGTTAACATTTATAGACGAGAACACGGACAACTCCCAGACCGGACAACGCCGTGGTAGTAACCTGTCAATCACAAGGTAGCCACGACCTAAAGCATACCCTGCTTTATGGTCTATTTGACTCTAAATGAGACCATAATTTACTAAATGAACATCATGATGTATTAAAGAAGACTTGAAACTAGCGATGAAACCATAAACTCATGTTTACAATGTTTAAAAACTTAAACTTTATTAGATACACATAGAGGTACATACATGAAATTTGACCTTTACATTTAACCCATCCGTAGGAACAGTGTCTCGCTCAAGGACACTTTTACATGCAGACAGTAGGAACCAGGTATCAAACTGCCAACCTTGCGGTTAAAGGACGACCACTCTACCCACTGAACTACAGCCGCCTGAGGTAATAAACCAAGTGAGAAGTAGGCTCATTTTCTCATAGACTTCTATTCAATCGGACTTCTTTTTGCAACCAGAGGAGTCGCCCCCTGCTGGCTGTTAGAAAGAATGCAAGTTTAAAGCACTTCAGCATTGACTTCTCTTCTCAGAACCGGAGGTTGCCGCCTGGTTTCTCCCGTATTGCATAAACGATGATGAGTCAGTGTCTGGTCTGCGAGGCCAGTTTCACTGTGCAACCCCTTTTTCCCCAATAAGCAGGAACTAATGTTTCGTTTTTTTCAAATTTGCCTCTTTTCACACCTCTCATTTTCCTGAGAGTGTCCTGAGAGTGTCCAGCAGCGTCAGGCTTGGAGCCGTGCCGAGGCATCGGGGAGGCCGAATGAGGTGGCTTCATATCCCCTTCTAAAGGAATGGCAGAGGAGGCACTGGCACAGTGTCTGGCCTCATGACTTAGTGAGACACATGGGACCTCTGGAGACAGGCCACCATCTGGTGTCTGTCATTGAACTAGCTTGACACCATGACGAGAAACATGGAGGCTTTACAAGGCATGTCTGCCTCTCTTTCTGTCCTTTTGCGTCAATGACTTGGACAAAGACTGGCAACCGTCACCGCCCCTCCCTCCTCTCATCTCTCTCTGTATATATCTCAGTCTGGTCTGAAGATAGACGAGAATCTGCTGTGGGATTATGTACTGTGAGCTGCTAATAATGTTGAAGAGCCTCCTGGGCTCCCACTCCCGAAGCAACGGTGCAATAAAGCCAGGAGCTGGGAAATACATGGCTATTTAATGGAAACCGAAGCTTCTGAGCTGCTGTGCTATATTTACAGGTGGCCTCTCTGCCTCAGCTTTTTGCATCCTGTGCTTGTCTGCCTTGCCCGCCCGTCAGCCACCTTGGAGGAGACCTGGCATCTGCTGTTCCCTGTGACTCCCCTACAGCCTCCCACGCCACTGCCACACTCTCTGCTTGCACAGGCAATAAAGCAGGAACCAGTGCAGTCATTCTGATTGCTGTTAAAAGTGACACTTGCAGCACAAAACAGGTGACAAAGAATGAAAATATGTGTTATTCACAAAATGCTGAGAAAGGGGGAAGAATCGCATCCTCTCTCTTCATCACAGTTTTGTTGTTTGTTGTGCTTAGTGCTGCTGCCCAGTTTCCCAACTATTCAAATCTTTGCCATTTAGTTTGTACCATCTGTCTCTCACCGAAGTCAGAATGGGTATGACACAACAGGGCCACTGTTTTGTTGTCTTGTTCTATTTATTCCTCGATAATGAGAAATCAGCAGAGGGACTGGCATGGTGCTAGCTGCCACCCATGAAACTCTTCCTAGGCCATATGGCTTGTCTACGGGGGGCTACTTGACTCTTCTGACTCCGTGGCACCAGAAGCACAGATCTTGATCTCTCTTCTTCAGAGGGTTGTCATGAATCCACACCACCATGCATCCTGGTTGAAACAGAATGTATTTTTTGCAGCGTCTCTACTGGATACGCTGTCATCTCCCTGCGCCTGCCTGAGTTTATTACTGTAATTGACGTGTGGCTTGATTGTCGAAAAGCAGCAGCAGAAAGTGAGAAAACGTCTTGGACAAGTGACGGCCGCCGTGGGGACATGCTGTGGGATTTAAGCTGTCATAATTGTCCTTCCTCTTTGTGGGACACTTTGTCCATATGCGTTAATCCCGACTTTGGCCTCGTGTGTGTTCAGAAGACAGCACTGTGTGACTAATTACGCACTCTTGGATTGTTTGAAGGGGCGCAGATTGAGGATGGCATGCATGCAATGTTTAATTCAGCATCCCGGCATGAAGACTTTTAAATCTAGTGTCGGCCCGGCTCTGCAGCAGCAGGCTCTGGCACAGACAAGACTTACTTGTAATCCCCAGTGTCGCAAACAATAATGCACGCTCTCTCCAACAGTGCAGTACAGTAGTTTGAAAGTGCTGAACATGAAGCAATGCACACTCCAGTATACTGTAGTAAATACGCATTTCATTTGATTAAAAATGCAACAAACAAATGTCGATAACACAGTTAGCGACACAGCGGCAGTGAAATCAGCCCAGTTCAGTCATGCATCTCTCTGATTGATCTTGCCCACTTGAGTTCTTTTGTTCAGGGTGAAAACCCGTCCATGACACCCAAGGGCAACAGGGGTTGGTAATCGAGAACGACATCATTACAGGAAGCTTTTGTCATGCTTGCTGCATCCATTCCCTGCGTGCTCTTTCTCTGGTCTCCATCTCTCAGCGTATTGTCTTGAACAGAGCTCCCATTTCAATGAATCAGTCAACTCGTTTCCCAATTTCTCTGTCTTCATCACAGCCATGAGACATTTAACAATCCTCCAGGAATCAATTATCGTACAGTTAAATCAGTTAACATATTACTGTAATGTTTGTAAAAGTTTGCAATCCTTGCGATATTGATGCAAAACAATGCATCATTGGGTGGATATGTTGTTATTGTGTGCTTGACATGTTGATATTTCTAGAAGTTAAAAGATGTTTTTTTTATCTTTAAAACTGTTGGGGTACTACTCGGGGTCTGTATAAAAATACTATATCATAATGTAAAAACAAATATGTAATTAAAATCCAAATCAAGAAATAGGGACCAAAAAAACAAAAGAAAAACAAACTTCTAGTTACTTCTAGATGTCTAGTATCTCTCATAACACTTGAATCACAATACGCCTAAAGGTTATTATGTAATTTTTGCCCAATGATGCCAAAAACATTCTGCCTACTGCCACTTTAATTGCATTTTTAAAACATTATTGCAGTTTTTTTTACAAAATAACACAAAAAAGGTCACAAAGGCCATCCCATTTGTTTCTTTTTAAAGCCTTTGCAAATAAAGTAATTTTAAGGACACAATAATCACAACACAAAGTCTCTAATGGACTAATCTAACAATTCAAAGTAAACTAAACTCGTCCACAAAACCAACTGTGGTGACCATGACAGCCTTAATCGACACTCTAAGCGTCAACATGTGTTTCAAAATGTGCCAACTTTACTCAAAGCAGAGCTAGGGCATGCGCAATTAATCCAAATTTTAATGAAATCGCAATATGGCCTGCGGCAATTTTCAAATGGCAGGAGGCGTAATATTTATTAAAGGTGAAATGTGTGCCAAAATACCATTTTAAATTAAATAATGTGGTGCTGCAGAGATGTCCTGGCATATACACATCATATTCTACAGACTTAAGAAATCATCTTTGTTTGGTACAGTTCCCCGCAAAAATCACACCCTAATCATTTTAATATGTTTTTCAATGAAAGTGAGAATAATGATGTAAAAATTATCATTCCCTCTAATATTGCCCTTCGTATCACAATTACAATATCAGTCAAAATAATCACATTTAGATATTTTTTCGAAATCGTACAGCCCTAAGCATAGCCAGATTTTAATGGTTTTGCAACCGATAGAGGACAGCTGAGAGGAAAATGAAGGATTATTGAACAAGAAGAGATGTACTGCTCCAAATCAGTGAGAAACATCAGCCATACTGCCAGGAATTAGACATTATCATTTTTTTAACCAGAAGGCTCTTTAAATCCCCAGGTTGGCTAAAGTCAGTACCATTAGAATATATTTTTTTGTAAATAATGAAATGTATGTATTATCAGTTTTTTATGGAACAAAAATAGCTTTGTCCACTGAATTGTGTTTTATACAGGAAATACAGCTTGTATCTCTGATCTAAATCCATTCCCCATCTTTCAAAATATAGTCATGAGCCCAACCACTCCGTGCAAACATACGCATTCATCCACATAGCTAGATCAGAATTTAAATTCAGCAGCATCACGCCAACGCAGTTAGACACGCAAAGGAACAAAACAGCACATAGATTATCTCATCTTTCAGTGCTCAACCATCGGTGGAATATGAAGAAGAAGAAGAGAAAAAGCGGGTTGTTTTTATTTTAACAAACAATCATTTCACTCCCTCACATCTGGAAGAGTCCAAATCCCAGCGGGTATCCACCTCCGGCATGCACAGACACGCTGAGCAGCGCGCCCCAGGAAGACCAATCCAATGCCATCGCAAACAAAGAGTGAGGCCCCATGGAGCACATGTGTGGAGAGAAGGTCACGACCCGATCTGAACCAGCTCTACACAAACAGCATCATCCAGCCTGTCTGAGACCACATCTCGTAGAGCTGCCCCTGGTTCAGATTCTGGTCTCTCCGTGCCTGTCTGGGTATATTACCGTCATCCTGCCACTGTGTGGCCGTACGCTCACTCTAATGAAAATGTATGGAGGCATTTAAGTCACATGAAATCTGTTATTCAAGGCTCGAGAGCATGCGTCCATATCTCTGCCATACTTATCAGCAGTGTTTTCCCTGAATTTGATGTGTTAATCCTGATTATCTCAGATGTACTTCAGGGAAACTGCTTGGATTAAAACCCTACTCAGACACATCACAGGGCTCAATGTCTTCAAGTAGGCTCCTCAAGTATAGAAGCCTTGAGCTGAGTCATTACAGCTTTGAGCCACATTGAAACCTTGAACTTTCATTCTTTTCATACAATAAACACATGTCCACTATAGTGTTCTTTCTTTAGATTATATCCTCAATGTCTCTCGCATAAACTGGCATGGCAGATAGCTCAAAACACCCTCCACAACCTATATATAACATCATATATAATAATGTCACCTTACTTCCTCCGTTACTGTTGTAATAATTACTACGGCTGCTTGAGAGCTTTGTCACTTGAACATAAACATATCGGTAACGCTTCATTTTACGTATCCACAAATTTCATGGTAATTAGGTGATAATTAGCAAGTAACCTATTTGAAATATCTTTGGAATTACTGCCAAATTACCCCAAAATTTACCTCAAAATGTATCGAAAATTACTTTATTATAAACATTAATTAATAATTATATGCTAAAATAGCATATACTGGTTAAAATAGGGCCCTTAGTCTTGAGAAGCGGCTGTGCGCTGCTCTTCATCGGAGGTGGAAAACCAAAACTAATAGAAGACACTTCTGATCAGCACCAATCTCACCATTGTGTGACTTATTGTCTACACAAATATAACCTGGTAGCTAATGTCATGATTCAGGGAGTTTTTTGCTAATTATTATCTATCCATTATTTATCTTTGTATTATTTTCCTGGAAAATAATTAAATAAATTACCAGTTATTGGGATATAGCGGAATATAATTATTAAATAATGTTTATAATAAAGTAATTTTCGATAAATGTTGAGGTAAATATTGGGGTAATTTGGCAGTAATTCCATAGAAATTTCAAATAGGTTACTTTCTAATTATCACCTAATTACCATGAAATTTGCGGACCTATAAAATGAAGTGTTACCCGACCTGGCTGCTTCTTACGTCTTCATGTAAACAAGCATTTACCTTTCGCTTTTTTTATCACAGAATCAGGTATTTTCATCTCTTGTACTGATCAGAGTTTCGAGCCGATCCAGGCCTTGGAGGTTCATCTCTCAGCGCCCATGCAGAAAATAAATTGTCCAGAAAACCTTGGACCTCTGAAATAACTCATCCCTCGATGCAAAGCTATTATATACATTTCAGTTTTGTTCCTCATTCATGTGATATTCATTCCCCATACTGTATGAGAAATTGTCAGCATGTGAGCAAACACGGTGTGTGTTTGCAGCACTGAGTGCTAAAGAAACATCAAAGGTGTTGTGGGTATGCTCAACCCACATGCACTACGCAAATTCTCCACAGATTTCTCTTGCAGGCAGAGCCCGGTCTTGACCAGTTGCCAGTTTGTTTTTTATCAAAAGAGGTTAAACTTCAAGGTCATTTGTAATCTTTTTTTGTTATATGCAAATGTGAAACGCCCCCCTCGTTCCAAAGTGCAGGTGTTTAACAAAGTGTCAGGATCCTGCGGTCTGACAGCAAAGAGATGAATATCCCACTCAAACATAAACCGTGCTGATGGGTGAATGTTCTACACCCAATCAACCGGCCCTCCTTTTTTCTCCTGCCATGCGAGACAGGTGCTGCTATGTGCCGTGTAGTGGGACTGAGTGGCATTTTAAACTGAACTCACCATTCTCACCTGCACCTGCATTGTGTCTCCAGAGCAACTGCTTTCCCATTTAGCGGCTGACAATATCCAAGCTTTCTATTCATTTCCCGTCTTTCAGGCAGGAGGAAATGAATCACGGGGCTGTCAAGGAGAGGCACAGGAGCAATAACAGGAGTGTGAGAGAAAAGAAACTTTGATATGTGAGGTTTACTCACTCTTTATTCCTTACGGACCCTTGGGGTATGTTGTGGGACACCACACTGCTAGACTCCGGCTGCTAAAGCTAACAGACCTGCAGGTGTAATTTCATCTGCCCATCTTTTTCTTCCCTGCCTCCACCCGCCTCCCGCTTTTTCTCTCTCTCTTTCTGCTATTTGCCATCCTCTTCCTCTCTTTTTCTGTCACACAGGCTGCCTGGCTGTCTGTCCTGTGTCACTTTCATTTCAATCACAAACATCATGCTGCTGATTCTCAGTAAGAAAATACTATCAAACAGAAATTACCTCAGTAATCAAAGCATCATTACCTCTGCACACCTGAATCACACATACAGTACAGCCAATGCACACATCAAGAGTACTAAATAATGATAATTTGTTGATAGATTCACCCTTGCGTAATCACACAAGAATGTGTAATGTGAAATGAAAACAGGAAGTGTTGCGTTTTGTTATTTAAAGAAATGCACAAATTAGATGTGAGACATGAGGTATCCTGTCCTGAAATGACATGTTGGACAAGTGTACATTTTGACCTGTTGATGAGAAATCAGAGGATCACCAAATTAATAGGATCCTTCTCTAGGGACCACAAATGGGTACACCAAATTTCATGGCAATCCATCAAATAGTTATCGAGATATTTCACTCTGTACCAAAGTGTTGGACCAACAGAGCAAATGACTGAAGGAGCAGTTTTGTTTCTGTTCAAAATGTAACGTTTCATTCAGTTTTACGTGTTAGAACATGTCCATTTTAAGTTTGGCTTTCACTTTTACAATGTAGTAGGCTTAGTAGGCCCCTAATGACCCACATCTATGGTGCTTCTAACAACCGATAACGTCTATTTAATGGCCTGATAACAGTTGAATCGGGTGGACAGAGCGACTGACCAACCCATCCCCAGAAAAAAATGTTGGCATTGTACGTAACGGTTTCTGCAAACCACGGGATATGTTGAATGTTGAAGTTTCTGAATATAAAATTCATTAATACATTTCATATTAGCCTCATATCATAATTGCAGAAATGCACAATGCCACGTGGTTAACGTTGGGAATCACAATCAGAAAAAGGTTTGTTGCCAAGTAGGTTTGCACTTACAAGGGATTTGACTTTGTGATTTGGGGTATAACAACAAACGCAGTGTAAAAGTATAAAGACATATGAAAAAGTATAAGAATACATAAAAATCTGTTATTAAAGTGTCTGTTTTTAAAATGTACAGTTGTGCAGGGATGTGCAAAATTTATTGTCCAGGGGATATAAAAGTCTGAGTCAGCTTTGTTGGTGAGAGCGACTGCAGTTGGGAAGAAATGTTTGGTTAGGTTTAGGCAACAAAACTACTTGGATACGGTTAGAAAAACGATGGTTTGTGTCAAAATAATAACGTAACAACCGTGATAACATAACTACCATAAATAAATAACAACTGCCCTTAGCGGACTTCCTTATGTAACGTTAAGTAACACACGTAAAGTCAACATTTACTTTCACATGGGACACAAACAGCAGTCTCCTGGGTGAAAGTCCTATGTTTGTTTGACCAATCCATCACCTCGTCATTCAACGTATCCATGGTTTGCAGAAACGTACAATGCCGACATTTTTTCCTGGTGACTGGGCTGGACTGAATGAGAAACGTTGCTGTCCCCAGAGCTACCTCACTTCTGTGGTTAGAAAGAAGACAACACATGGACAAAGGGGTGGAAGGTGGAGGAATTTAAAAAACAGCACAGCACAATTGAGATTAATTAGCTGCCCATCACAAGGGTGAAGATAGTAGGGACAGACATATTGCCTATTAGACCTGAATAGGAAGGATGGAGTGGGAGCCAAGTAAGGTGTCTGAGGCTGATGGCAGAGGACAATTCACAGCAATGTATCTCTGATGTCAAACACAGGCCAGAGTCTGCAGCGCCGCCCCCTCCTGCAATAATACCACCACACAGCTGAGGAGAGAGCAGAGACTCCACTAACATGTACATTTACTCCTACTGCTCCCCTTTGGTAAGATGTGATGAAGACTTTGTTTATTTTACACGCACATAATCATCTGATCTGACCAATACCTTATTTGTATCTTTCATACAGGTTTGTCCTGTTCACAGTGCATTGACTTAGTAACGAAGGTGGGTGATATAGGACTGATTCCATGCTACAGAACATAGTTAGATCATAGACTGTATATAAGAAGTGGACGTTGTCACCGTGACGTCACCCATTGGTTTGTGGACTGCCGTTTTGAAGCCTCCAGTTCTGACTTTTTGGCCGTCGCCATCTTAGTTTTTTGGCCGTCGCGAACGTATATTGCCAAGAAGTGAAATTGTTTGTTCCATTGCAACATCAGCGCCCAGCAGCAAAGCTACATTTCCGCCATTTTGGACTGAAAGCGACTACCGGACTAAGTGCCATACAAAAGTTAAAAAAAAAAAAATCTATTCTATTGTCATATCCTATCGAAATGGCCTGTGTCGAACAATAAAAATATTATAAATGTAATAGGCGTTTTCAGTCCAAAATGACGTCAGCGTCTGTTGTCAAAAAACGCCGGAGTTTTCATTTCATTGCTACTATTCTCTTTGCGAAAAAAGTGACACAAGAGGGTGGAGCTAAGTACAACCGAACACTGAATAAGACATTTTTAGGCGACCTAAAAGGTTATAATTGACTTTCATGAACTGAAATCAATCACAAGTTTGCCATGCCCCAAAGCATCCATCTGCTTTATGGTCTATTTGACTCTAAATGGGACCATAACTTACTAAATGAACATCATGCTGTATTGAAGAAGACTTAAAATTAGCGATTGAGACCATAAACTCATGTTTACAATGTTTACTGAGGTAATAAATCAAGTGAGAAGTAGGGTCATTTTCTCATAGACTTCTATACAATCAGACTTCTTTTTGCAACCAGAGGAGTCGCCCCCTGCTGGATATTAGAAATAATCTAAGTTTAGGGCACTTCACCATTGGCTTCACTTTTCAAGACCCCGGAGTTGCCCACTGAGTTAGATAGATATTACATCCTCTACACATTTCTGTTACAACATCAGAGTTTCCCTCAAACTCAATCTTTCTGTTATGTCTCTGTCCTGAAACATCTTTATGTCTCTCTTTACATAAATGTTGCAACAGAACTGCCTTGAACGTTTCTCTTTATGGTCGCTTGAATATGATAAAGAATGTACATACAGTAGATGTATGTGTAATAGAAACAATAAAGTATACAGAGTGTCTTACAGAACCAGCAGACAACCTTTAGCATGCATTGTCATGGCTATAAAATGTTTGGACAACAATAATGAACTTACAGTAAATATTAAGGATATGACTATTTCTATTTTCCAACTATTCTATGTGATGATTCTGTTCATACTGCAGTATATTAAGGCACCACATTGCACATGTTGTTCTCGCTCTCCTTTGACAATGTGTCTGTATGAGTTTTATTATGGAACCCGGTGCTTCACTTTCTCAAGCTCTCACCTCTGTGACGATGACGATATTTTAAGGTCTGCCATCTGCACAGGTGCCAAAACAGCCTGTGAGTTCTACTGGATGTCTATGGATCAATCTGAGATTATTCCCCAGGTTCCTTTGGCTGAAAAGATGGCCCGTCCACTCACACTCTCTCTTTCACACATACACACACTTAATGATTTTTCTGAAGTGAACAAAACAATTAAGTAAAGTCGGCAGCATCAAAGTCCTTCAGTTAAAGCTCAGGAGCCTGTAGGGAGGCGGAGTGGAGACTGAAGACAATCAAAGAAATCAAAAGGCAAGCGAGTAAAAAGGCACCGCGTATTTATTCTCTAGCCTCGGGCATTTGTGTTGAGAGGTTACCTCGGAGGGATCTCCTCATGTTCTTTGTTCAACACCTTTGTTCTCCACCACGAGCACCTGCTGTGAATAGAGGCTAAAGACCTGTGAAACTTCTCAATCTCAATCATCAGTGGAAGTGATGTTGCAGTTACAGTTTATCCGTCCCAAAAGCAAAGGAGATTTTATTTTGTCGGATGATTCCTGGGAAAGGGCTGAGGAAAGATGGACTGGTTGTTGTAAAAATGCATAAAAGTACATTTGATAAGAATGTAAGCACATTGTTTAGAAGAGCTCACAGATTTTCGCAAAAGTTCTTTTTACAAAACTGACAGCTTTTTATGATCACGACCAAACTGACCTTTCCCTTCTTATATGTATTTAATATTCAATTTTATCTTGTGGCTTTCTGTGACACAATCTGTTGTAGTACTATCTGTTATCAACAGTTACTACGTAATGGCATAATCTCTTCAAGCAAAAGATATCATTATAAGAAGAAGTCCCTTCTACAGTAGGTCATTTCTAGGAAACCAAGGGACGGAAACTAATGCAAATTCATATATTGCATTTCTTAAGACTAATTGACGATGAATTTTTACATAATGGCAAATTTAGTCCAGTCGTACTTCTTGTGCCAATGTCACATTCACTCTCCGCTAGCAGACCTTCTACTGTAATCAATAGCCAATCGATCACTAATAACAACAGCACTGTCTGCCTCTCCCTATTTGTCTCTCCAATACTGTTTTTGTCCTCTTTTTGGAAATACCTATAGCTTAAATTTCTTGCAGCCATACTCAAGTGAAACATGCCTGAAGGCACAGGAAAGTAATTATATAATATATCCTTTATTTGCTGTATTTAAATTTTTAAGAGTGACGGCCAAGAGGGCAGCCTAAACATAGTTACAACAATAAACACAAACAATGCTAGCAGACAGATACAACTGTCACAAGTGAATGAGCACATTATCCAGTCAATATGCAATACAAAGAAACAGTTATAATGCATAAAACAGGTCAATTTTAAAATTATTTTAATGAAAAATGTCAGAGCAATCACACTGAATAAGAATGCTATTTTCTCAATCCTTTAAAATGGACTTAAATTCCCCCATAAAGTAGTAATCAGCTCCTTCTCTACATTATTCCAGGAAGAAGGAGCAGCGTATTTAAACCTTTTTTTGCTTATTTCTGTTCTAACCGCAGGCCATATTGATTTTGTTTTTTACACATGTATGTACACAGATAAGAAGGAACCAGCCCAAGTGGGGATTTATATAAAAGAGCCAAACAATGTGAAAGTCTGCAAACATACAGAGACGGCCGTTAGTAGAGAAACTGATGATGAAGTTTGTCAAAAGACGACGTACGTGACACAGATGTGAAGGGGAAAATATGCGTGCATTAACTATAGAGGATTTAATTGTTAAAACAAACTTCAACCTCTGGTTCACTGTCTTTAACTTGTGCCTCCCAGAGGTCAACTCTGGTCAGGTGATCTGTTCCCTACAGGTGGATGGGGGCGTGGCCCGGGAACAAAGAGGAAGAGAATTGTTTGGAGGGAATTTTGGTTTTGTTTGTGAGGAGAGAGGAAGGAGTAAGGCTGGAGCCTTCTGGGGAAAATAAACACATTTAACTCTTTTTATAGTGGTACCTCGACCGACTGAAGACAGCAGGGAAACCAGCGTGTACTGAGGACCATAAAGATTGAGCAGCAAATCAAGCCAAGGCCGGATTATGATTTTCCTAACCCAACATCCGGTGAGTTTGAATCCTTCTTAAAGATTTTTTTGCATTGCATTGCTTTTTCCTGGTTTATATTTTTGCGTTTTGAAGGGAGGACATTGAACCTTTTTTTTGTTGGCTGATTTGGTTTAGGAATTAAAGAAGTTTTTTTTTTTTTTTTACTTTTTTAACAAATCATGTGGACAATCCTCCAGTTCACTTTCTTTTGATGTTATTTGGGGCGGTTGTTTTCTTAATACATTGTGTTTAAGCTAACAATTAAGTTTCCTCTTGCTGCTTTCTTCTAGTGAGGTCACAAGGGATTTAAAGCACAGGCACAGTTTTCGTTGGTTCAGGGGGCTCACTGAACACCCTGGTGGCTGTAGCAAAAACAAAATGCATGTAGACACACAGAACAGAACTACTAATTTATTGTAATGATGTTTACCATCAACCTCGATGTGTCTTCTTATTGCCAAAATAAGAAACCAAGAAGATAATAAGATATATTTGTGGTCTTTTTATTTACTTATAGGCCTAATAACATCGGAGCTCTCCACACCGAATCTGTTAAATATGCACTTTCAAACAAACCATGTTCTTATCAGCCGTGTGCTCGGGATCAGACTGGAGACATAACCACTTAAAAGATGGGTGATACTTGCTATCTTCCTACATTTGTACATTTCAAACAGAAAACACACGTTTTATATTGTGATATTTATTGGAAATGACATATAGCCAACAGCAAAAAAGAAACTTTTTGATGAGGAGTATATGATGAGGAGGTATCATATAGATAACTCCTCAACTTCACCAATCAACCGTTCCTCGTCCATCGCGGTGTTTTCAAAGTACCACAGTAGCCCTTGAACTTTACATGTAACTACAGACTTAGAGTTGAAGCTGATTGACATACGGTGTTCTCCATCCTTCATCTGGGAACTCAGCCAGTGTGCCGGACTGGTCCAGATTCAAATATCTTCCCTCACCACGCCTCATCAGCTTGCAAGTCTCACGGAGAAATGCACACAAACAAAACTGGGCTAAGAGTCATCGCAGTAGCAGCCTGTTTGTTACTAGAATAACTCATATCCAGTTCAAACCACATACCCACCAATTAATATGTATGAATATTGCACGGCCACGATTTCTCTGCCCCAGCCATCTGTCTACTGGCTAAGTTGACTCTGGGGTCTGCCTGGCAGTTGAAGTCATTTGTTGATGACAAGTAGGTGATTATCAAGGAGATCATGCATGCAGGAATAATCCCTCAGTTTTAGTTCTCATACACGTGGTTTTGGTGTTGGCATGTTTGGTGCAATAACAAGAAAGTTCCTGTTTTAGAGTTATGACACAACAGAAAAGCCACAGATGTCACATTTTGCGGAGGATAAAAATGTGAACATACATTGAAGAAGAGGCGAATGGAGGGTGTTTTTGTTGTTGACAAAACTCCTTTTAATTGACAGGAATTGACCAGATTCATTGCACTGAATGTCACCGTGGGAAATAAAAGTTTAGGTACAGTATATTGACTATACTTGAGATCAATGCCAGGGCCAACACTGGACCAAAGTTAGCCTGAGTGCTGCTAACTGACTCTCTAATAGACCCAAGTCTGCCACATCCTACCAGCTATATAGGCAGATTGAAATGATGATGGCACTAAAAGGCAGTTACATTATGATTGCATTTTTGGACTGATCACCATTGTGCCTATTTGAGTTAAAATATATTAAATGTTTCATGATAAAAGAAATAAAAAAGGCGTATGCTTGCTCACCAAATAAACCACAAAAAAACTACAAAAAAGAAAACAGAGACACACAAAAGGCATGAAAATGGGCAGATTTCCACACACCAAATGCAGGACAGCCAGTAAGAAAGTGTCAAAAAAATTGCAAGCGACATATCAATACGTCATACTTGTAATAGCAGAAAAACAATATTATCCAAGACAGCACAATAAGCAGCAATAGAGGCAGGTTACAGCTGGCTGAACACCAATAGTAATGAATTATCCAATCCAGCTCAGATTTGAGAGAAAATCTGTTTAATATTTATTTTTTTTGGCTCCTGCTCTAATGTGAGATAATCTTAGCTTAACTCTAGTCATTTTCAAAACAAACAAAACACATGTTTGTTAAACCTCTCCCATAAAATGATAATTTGTTGTTGTTCTAATTAATGTGATAATAGTACTGCACATTTGTTTGATGAGTCAGCTTTGTGTTTTGCCAGCTCTTCTTGGAGCGATATACTGTATTTTCAACCTTTTGCCTCTGTTAAAAGATATTTTTCTGCTATTCTCTGCCCATATGGAAATTAATTTCTGTTACCGTCAGAAAGTGGGGCAGTGTGTCTGGATCTGATTATTGCTGACTGGGAACATTGGTAGATCAATGGTCCTGTCTGGTCATGTTGGTGTCTGATGGATGGCTTGCCACTTGTGATTTGTCCATTAATTCAATTGACAAACTATTCTTGCATACAACTATCATCATTCTGCGTGTGTCATGTGTATACCAAGAGGGAGATTGGTTTAATCTCTGCTTAATTGTGACTCAAAAAGCTTCTTCTTGCCCGCTGTGTGTCGGATCATGGGTCAAACTGGAAACAACAACTCTCTCCATGTGTGCACAGCACGCACCTTGGACCACAGCTAAACCTGTTTTACAGCAGAATGAGACCCGCTGATCTCTGTGTGTGTGCAGTATGTTTGGTGTATTTGAGACATTTCAAGAAGCGAGGAGCCAGAGTAGGACTAGTAGGAAGAGTTGGGCTGAATGTGTGGATTAGATGGTGTTGAAGGCATGCTTAAAGGAGAAGGGGGATCCATTAGCAGATATGGAATGTAATATTCATAACTATGTTTTCATTAGTGTATAATCACCTGATGCTTAGAATCGTTTCGTTTTCGTTATCTTAGAATGAGCCCTTGATATCTACATAGGGAGCGGGTCCTCTTCACAGAGTCCACCATGTTTCTACAGTAGCCCAGACCGGACAAAATAAAACGCTGGCTCTAGAGAGAGCCTAACATGTTTTTACGTTACCTGAAGGCCACCTTAGTTCTCTGACACGCTTGTGAAACTGCGGCAACCTGAGCTGTAGAAGTGCAAAACCGTGGTACCGCCAGCTGCAGTCTGACTTCCGTTGCTCCTAAAGTTGTTATTATGGTAAGGATGACCTCTGAGCGAGGTGAACAGTGTTATAGCGGTTTTGCACTCTGCAGCTCACGTTACCTCAGTCTTGGAAAGGGAGGAGTGAGCAGAGGGGTACTCAGTCGGTTGGAATCTGTAACCACACCGCTATATGCCGCCAAATCCTACACACTGTACCTTTTTAAGGTGCTAAATGCGAGATTGGGAGCATATCTAGTACCTCCTTGACAGAGCTAACCATGTTAACATGAAGGGAATCGGAGGGTGGGTGCTATGCTTCCATTACAACGCCATCAGTCGGGATGACGCGGCTATGTCAACATAAAAAAAGGAGAAACTCAGATTACAACACACACAGAGGGAGAGTGATTTCATTCTCTGTGCTATTCCAGTGTTAAGTGTTAAAGCAAGAGTGTACACACAGTCAGCTGATTATATTTTATGTGTGCAGATATACATGGGAAAAGAGCTTCTCTCATGTCTCCTCGTAGCTGCTGAGTGTCATTGTAATGATGTTTTCAAGCAGCACTGTGTACATCCTGGTTTGACGTTTTTACTGCATTTGAGGTCTGATTGGTTTTGGATTAAAGAATCCAGAGGTGGATTCCAGAGGTGGATCCACTCTCTTTTAGAGACCTGCATTAGAAGAGTTCAAGGTGTCAGTATTGATGTCACCTTTTAATTTATACAGTTTGTTTTACGGGTCATTAGCAAGACTGTGCCTTTGACCTTAAGGCCTCTGTCGGTTCTGTGGACTGTTCCGATCAATACTGTAGGCGTGTCCATCAATGTGCCGACATCTGAGGTCTACAGGTCACTGTTGCTGGCCTCCACTGTTTTTTTCCTGCAGATTTGTAGGTGTTCAATTAATAAAGATAAACTTTCTAGATTGTTCATCAAAATAATATGTTTAGGTACTATTGGTACACCATACTGTACCTATTATATCCTAATATATCCTAGCTCTAAAGAGGGCCATACACGTTTTCGCGTCGGTCACCGTAGTTCTCCTACACGCTTGGCACACCGGAGAATTTTCATTTGGTTGCAATCTGAAACCTCACTGAAGATGCTGCCATATCCTACACTCTGTCCCTTTAATGCTCGGTTATTATGCAAATTATTATGTGAGTTCTGGGATTTTTAATTTTCAAGTAATGACTCACTTGGATGTCAGCTTTTTCTCCAGCTTTTTATGGTCATTCCTGAATGTTTCCATTTTTGTTTTTTAAACTATGATCATTCAAGTCACACTTCTGAAGCGTCCTCTAAAGCCGGGGATGCTCTAGATCAATAGCCTGACCACAGGAAGCCATTACTGCCTGACGTCCCCCACCTGTGGCTGGAGATGGTCCGGGTTAACCCGAGTTCAGTTTAGATGGAAGAGGTAAATCCTGTGTTGCAGAACAGAGGGACTGAAATGACACCTCCGACTACTAAAAATATAATAGCCGAAAACAATCCTAATTTTGCGCCTCTCCCACATCAGCCAGTGAAAAACCCTCCATCAGTCTAGAGAGTCTGTGCTTCACTCTCTCTCCGTGACAAATGACCTTGACCCACAGCAGCAGTGTAAGTACAGATAGTCACTTAATCAAACGCACAAAAGAGAAAGGGTTAAGAGAAAGAAAATAACCATGGAAACACAGAGAAAAAAAGCCATCCATTGCTTTGTGCCCTTTTAAACTGTCAAGTAATGATTTAGGATGAGGTGGGGTGTGGGGCACAATCCCTTACAGCTCGGCCCCATCACCTCAGGAAGAGGCAAAATAAGACAGCAGGGGAGGCAGGAGGAGGGGTTGTGGGGGAGAGTGTGGGAACATAAGGGAAGAAAAATAAATCTATATCCATGCCTGGATGCGTCCGTCCGGCCCGTCACTCTGAATTCATCGTCAGTCAAAAGCAAAATGTCACACCTTTCATCTGTTCACCCGGACTTTTAATTGCACGGGCAGAACATAGTTTGATCGAAGTGAGGCTGCGGCGTGCAGGGATGGGAGCGAGGTTTACCAGAAACAAGAGGGCCAGGTGAGGGGCGATGGCAGCCAGCAACAAGACAAGAAAGCAATAAAACTGATGAATGATGCCAAGACACACAGCTACTAAGACCCCACCACCACCACCACCTTCTCCCCTCTCACAGCAGCCCTCCTCACAAGCACACCTCTCCAGAACCAGCTAGAACAACCTCCACCCCAACACACACCACCCCTCCATCTCCTCTCCAGAGGACCGGACAGCTCTTATTGAGCACTCGTCTGTTTACAGATCAACGCTTCCCATCGGGTTTCGGATCAATGGGATTATATTTCTTATAAAGCAGGACGGAGCAGAGGAAGGTGGGGGCGGCAGGAAGGGCGGCACAGGGTTGCGGGTGTGTGAGTGAAAGGCAGAGGATCGAGCCGTCAAGAGAGGCTGCACGAGGGCTGTTGGAGGATGTGATGACAGAGCGACGATTTGGGGAAAGAGAGAGGTGGAGGGGGTTGAACAGAAGGAAAGCCAATGCCTACAGATGGGATAGAGGGTGGGGAGCTTATTGATCTCCTGTCCGTCTTCTCTTCAGAAGATCAGTGGCAAACAGAGGCCCTGGTGTTTATCATTTAGTCAATGCGAGGATGAGGACGTTCTGTCTGGGGATATGGAAATGAGAAGCCAACTCTGCGATACAGCGTGTTTGCACGATGCAGATATTGTCCCAAAATGTCTTTGAAAGAAAAACGTGGCCGCAGAGGGCAAAAGTCGAGATGTTTTTCAGAAAACATAGCAAGCTGTTAAATATTCACATGTGTTAATTAGCAGAATTGTGGCAGAATGAGCCCACAATGAGGATAACAGATTTGTTTTCATTTCAGTCAGTTGACATGCTGTTGAGAAAATAAAACACTGGGTTTTTCTCCCAGTGGAATTTCAGCTTGTGTTTGAAATCAGAATCTCTTTATGTTGCACATGATGCGTATGTTTTCTGTGCATTTGTGAACAGCGGGCATCTGGGTGTGAGTTTATGTACATAACGTACAGTGTTTTCTCCAAAAAAATGGTTATAAATTAAGCCAAAAAGTGCGTCTTCCATTTAAATAGATTCCTGATACAAGGGTTGAATGTACAGTAAGGGATTGCATGACGAAAACGAGATGGAAACTTGAACAATGAATGATGAATATATTTGCATATTTTGAGTGATCAAATGCCGAAGCTTCAAAAGTTAAAGATTACACAAGTGCTATTTTGGAAAACTGTATTTAATTCACATTGAGATGGAGATGGAGAGAGATCCTGAGAGACAAAGCGAGAGAGTCCTTAATTACTGGCGGCTCTCCAGAATGAGCCTTCTTACCAGTTCAGTTGTTGGCTGGGTTTTAGTCAGTTTGATGTGTATTGTCTAAACCCTCTGAACTGTGTTTTCACTTCCTCGTCCCCAAGAGGTGACACAAATGTATTCCTATTGCACACGGCGCTATTGATTGTTCTTAGGTGGGAGAATTAATCCGCGGTGAGCACAAATCATCTTTGAGGCAGGCGTTTATTCCCACTCTCACCTCCAAGTGCAACACCCCGGATGCGTTTTATCGCGTGGTAATTTGAGTTTGTGGATGCGCTGGCATGCTCTGTCAACTTAAAGCCCCCGTCTTCAGTCCTTGCCCTCTTGAAAACACACACACCAGCCTTCATAAACATACACACATGCATGCTCAGACACTCGCGGACGCACAGATTAATGTCAAGGACTTTCCTATTTAGGATTCTAAAACATTATACATGCAGATTAAAAGCACATTTCTCCACGCACCTCCTCTGCTGTGGGATGTTCTGCGGGCTTGTCCCTTTTATTTCCTCCCCTCTTCAAAGTGGCACCAAATGTAATCCTCCTTAATGGATGTGTAATATTTACACTTATACCATAATCGCTTAAACATTCATTTACGGAGCCATATTTGGTTGTTCGTGTCCCTGACAGCCTATTTATCAAAAAGTAAATGTGCAGAACCTCGCGCCCCCTGCAGCAATCAATCAATATGCTCCTCTCCCGGCTACCATCAGTGGAGATACGTCTCAGGCCAAAATTAATCACTGTGAAGTTTGCATAATCCCCCGCCGCTTCCCCCCACCCATTACCCCGCGTTTGAGAACCTTTACCTTTGAAGACCGTTCTGATGACTGAAGGGATTAATCAGAATCTCCCCTTTCTCAAGGCTGATGAAATTGTAAGAGTTTTTGCGGCGGTAATATAATGTATAAAAAAAAAGGGTATTTATATTCAGTGATTAGATCTAGCTTAACTGATTGTCTGGAATTTTACATTTCTACTTTTTAGAAAACTGTACATCATAAAATCCTGAGCAACGCAGCCTCGAACCGTGAGTCTGTCTCAGCATTTCATCAGACAATCTGAAGTGGTCATGTAGGAAATAAATGAAAGGATCCAATTGAATGAAATTAATTTTTCTTCTTCTGATTATTGCTACATATTCTCAAACTCAAAAGAACCTGCTGAAATGAAATGTTCACATGGACAATGTGCCGCTGTTAAATGTGCAATAGCTGTAAATGTTAATGTACACAACTCATTGCTTGCTTGTTTGTTTGTTTTAGACATATTATACAGGACTAGCAGTATAAACAAGAGTGTGTTGAGAGAACCTCTGCCTGTGCATTAATTGGTTACGATTTGGAAACTGCACTGGTTCCCAACCTGGGGCTCCCGACCCCCACTAGAGGTCGCCAAAGCTTCACATAGGGTCATGAGGCCTTCTTGATTTTAAAGGGTGTAAGACAACCTTTAAAAAATATATACAGTTGCCCTAAATCTCAGCATTTCATTCATTTCTGTGAAGAAAACTAAATGAAATTGTTATTTTCAAAGTTTGGCTTGTTATTTAAGGTATAAACTTAAAAACTAGAACTAATGTAACAATGGACGTCAGGGAGGAATTTGTCAAAAAAACAGAAGCCTATTAAGTATCTATGATTGTTTAGAAAATGGAAAAAAATCACATAATACATAAATTTGTATTAAACTTTCTAATAATAGCAGGAAAACATCTGTGATGCAATATTCATAGGAAGTAATCTGCTCAAAATTCATCAAAATGTCTCGTTTTACACAAACTTCCTGCAGTTACTGTGTTCATTATTTGGGTTAATTGTACAGTTTATCAGTTGTTCTGTACCGCTATTGTTATGCATTGAATATAATATGAAATATCCATAAAATGTCACTTTGTTAGGGGTCGTCAGTTTACTCAATATTAGAATTGTCTGATTCCCCAATGAAAACTGAACTTTTCTATTTCATAGTTTACATTAAAATGTGTACATTCCTTTATCATAAATCTACTATAGATAACAATATAAATGCAAGTGAATCACAATAAATATGACCTTGCTACATCTAATCACATAAAGAGAAGCATCAAACAGAAGCGTCTTTGCCTCGTTCTACACCAGGCTATATGAGCAGAGCATGGTAGTGAAATAAAGTCAAATTAACTCACCAGATGAATAACATAAATAAAACACAATAGAATAAATAAAATATAATGGAGTGTATCTAAATGAAACAAGCCCCCTTTGAACTCTAGCCCAGTTTAATTGCAGGGCTTTAGTCTGTTTGGGCAGAACAGATTTGTCCTTCCCAAATGCAAACACAATAGATAACAGATCACATCAACAGAACTTTTATTGAACCATAAATGAAGCAAGCCACTGTGTATTGTGCATAGGTATCCTATAAATGACTTTATTAGTCTTGAAGCGCAACACAGAACAGTCATGTATATGAGTCATTTATTTGCCAACTAAGTATTAAAATAACTTGAAATAGCTGCTGCTCCCACTTACTAATGAGAAAAACTGCATCTGGTCTCAGCTAAATTACTTAAAAGAAATAAACTAATAAAAGATATTTAAAACATTCATGCCTCCGCACCTGTATAATATTGGCTCCCTATTTAGCAGTGGTTTATAAGACACATAATGTAGGTGTAAACAGATATAACTCTTCCTGTGGGCACCCATAAGCAGAGGCTAGTGTATAAACAGATAACGAGTGTCAATATAGTAAAACATAGTTGGAATAATATAAAATATGTCTTCATAGGAGAAGTTATGATTGTTGACAAATACTAATAAACTTTTAAATGGTTTATAACACACTATAATGTAGTTGTATGCATGATATTTATTTAATGTTTACCTGCTCTTCTATAAATGCTAAATAGGAGGATTAAAAGTAAAGGGCATCATCTATTATAAAATTAATATTTCTCCGTCTTACAGTTACTGGGGTAACCATATCTCAATTTCATACTAATTAACCTGGCAAGGTTATTATTTCAACAATATTACACATTTTAATAATGTTATGTTATATTATGTCTACCTCAGATCTTTGAAACCAAATTAGAAAGTAATACTGCATCCTTGAAACAAACAAACCACAGTGACATGCCCTTTTCATCAGGTACTATACAGTATGTTCCTCTCATGCCATTATGCAAATGGCATGATAATAATTCAAATCAGTAAACGGTATTCTGAACAAGAGCATAACAAAGGCAAAACTGTTTTGTGTTTGTGTCTTGTTGTTACATACGCACATCGTGTGTTGTTATGGACGCAACGTAGAATGTTAAATAAACATAAAAAATGTAGGAAAGAACATTGACACCCGACGAACTGGAGTTCCTTAAAGGACCAGTGTGTAACTATTAGGGGGATCTATTGGCAGAAATGGAATATAATATTAATAAGTATGTTTTCTTTAGTGTATAATCACCTGAAAATAAGAATTGTTGTGTTCTTGTTACCTTAGAATGAGCCGTCACTCTGATGAAACCTTAATCAGTCATACACTGTCAATAACCCTTTAATACCAAATATCCACTGCTGCTGTTATAGATTATATTCTTACAGTCTTTAATGCACATTTTTAAATTATAACTTACAGTCTTTAATGCAATTTATTTTCCATCTGTCACTTTATGTACATATTGTAATATGTACATACCTGTCACTGTAAATATAAATCCTACTTAGTGTACATACAGTATATAGACACCTTCACATTTGCATACTGTACATAATCATCCAGTCTATGTATATCCATCTGCTATTTATTTCTTTGCACCATTTAGAGCTGCAACGTGATTAACTTCATATGCAGGTTTGAATGGTATGGAACGTGAATCATAATTAGTGTTAAACTAAAGCAAAACTCACTTTTCAATTACTAGATTTAAAAAAGCATTTAAATCTTTAATATAACAAAGGGTCGCTGTGTAAACCATGCACTGGTTTGTCTCCAGACAGTCAGACAATACATGCGTGCTGTAGTACAAAGTCATATCAATCTAAAATCGGTCTGGCGGCACATCTGCCTAAGCTCGCGCCAGAGGAGCAATTTACGATCATGGTTGTTTTCACACGTCCTAAGTGGCCAATTCCACGTCCCAGAACTCCATAATGTCGATAGCACATTTGCTAGTGAAATAGTGTTTCTGGGAAAAAGTAGAGAAAAAAAAAACAGACATCAAGCATTACATGACGAGACTGTGCGTCTGATAATGGACATAAGAGCTGGGAGGCATCCACATGAAAAACAAATGCACATATTGGAGGCTACACACACACATAACAACACATGAAATTGTCATTGTACTAAAATGTGAAATTGTTTATGAAATATCAGACTTCTTAATTATGCTGCCTCTTATCAAGTGTCAGCAGGGCATTCCTGAAGAGTTGTGCATTTGTGGTATTTGTGTCCTTTATTGTTTGATATGCTGTAAAAATGAACGCTCTAATAAACGCCACAGGGTCAAGTTGTAAGCATGTAAATTGAAAATTACGGATGATGAAATAATTCTGTGAAACTGAATTAATCTCCTGCTGTGAATCGGCGTGGGTGCAAATTATCACCTTTGGGTATTAAAATAAGGATGCTCCAAAATCCACCATATCTCAGTGGTATATTAGGTACATATATTATTTGATTTCTCTGTGGAGGCTGGACTCCTGTTTTTGTTGAGGCTTCTTCTTTGTGCTGTGAATCAGTCATGAACATTTCTGACAAGAAGACAAATATCACAAACCAGATTAGAAAAGCCTGTGACAGTCTCATATTTCTACACATGTTATTACATGCTATCATATTTATTTCTGAATGATTTACTGACGTTGTCATGGCAACAGCTGCTCCATCCTCCTCATCCCTGCTCCTCTTCGTCTGATTTCATTTTTGCTGTTTACCAACATCTCCTTTTCATGTTTTTCCAGACATGCTATTCCACACCTGCCCACCAGGTGTCCTCAGTCGGTCACCTGATGCATCACCTGCCTGCACAGCTGCTTCTCACTGAGGGGACGGAGAGCTGAAGAGCACAAAATGGAGGTAAGGGATCTCTCCATCACTTTTAGTGTTTATCCTCCTCTGTCGAAGTAAAACTTGTTCCACAACAGAGGAATGGTTTGCAGAGAATTATGAAACAGGAGTACAAATACGCCTGTTTGAACTTATTGTCCTGTTACCAACCAAGCTAAGCTAATAAGATTGCTAACTGACCATTTGCAGGTTTTATTTTCCCTCTTCTATAACTTTTATTGAATAAAATGGTGTGCAATGCTGAACAAAATGCCGGTGTTGGAAGTAAACGGAACAGTAGAGAGAAAACTGAGAGAAGCTCAGGGTGCTATTGCGACTGACGATAGCGATAGCCCGCCAAGGCCAGCTATAGGGAATGAGAACGGGAATGTGACGTCATCGACAGCAAGTAGGACATTTTTGGAGGGTAGAGGGTGAGAGTGCCGTCCGCTGGCTGTTTACTGTAAGTGTCAAAAAAACTGCTGAACTAACACAAAACACTACACAGTGAATAAGATGTACAAGTGTTCTGTTGTGTAATTAAACGAGTGGATGGCAGAGCAACACGGTTGTTTTACCGTTGCTGTTGGCGTTGCTACCGAGCCAACTCAACACGTAAATCGGTCTCATGTCGTCCTTGAAATTGTGGTTAATGATATAAGATTAAATTGAGAACAATGAAGACTAAAGATAGCCACTACATTATCTTTTTTTGGATGATTGTGTCAATCGGCTTGGATAGGTCCTGAACCCAATCATTTGTAAATTTGACATCGGCCTCCAAAGATTTACATTTTTTGAATTGCTGACAGGTGTAGGCTCTAACGCCAAAACACATCAGTGACCATAATGAGTGGCTAGCTGTCAAGATCCTCTTAATTCGTAAGGATCAATGCCGCAAACTAACTTCAATTTTATAATACAGTATATCCCCCTTTCGCCGACCGCCACCTTACTCCTTTACTCCAGATTCTGTTCGTCGTCTTGGTGTTTCATCGTTAGTGCTGATGACCTATTCGCTGCCGTTTGTCTTCTAAACTTAGTATTGCTACCTTTAAGCTTGCATTCGACAATGTAAATGCTGTTTTCACCCTACCAGCCCTTTCTACAAGTTGTGCTTATGGGTTCAAGCCTCGTCTTTGATTGTTACTAAGCTGTGCTGTATTTATCACACGTAGAGGTTGTAAAGCCAACAGAAACATTGTAATACTATCAAGGTGTTGATTGCGATGCAAATGATACTGTTGTGCAAATGAACTTGTAGTCCACAGCTCAGCTATTTTCAGAGCCTTCACTGGTGACAACAAGCTGACATAACATTTCACTCTACAGTTTAATCAGGGCTGAATACACAAAAGAGTATAAACAAGCAATCTAATGGAAACCGAGTGTTCAGTAATATTAAATATAGTGGTTATTCAGCTTTATCTCAGATTTGGAGTCAATCTATCCACAGGTTCAGATTCCTTTATTTGTACCTGTAGGTAGATTTGCAGTGACAGACGAGGCATCGCTCTTGACACACATTTTACAAACAACACAGACAATATAACATGGTGAAAATACTAAATACAAATGGATAAATAAGTGTTTTGCTTCTATAGCATCTGTGCAATGTTGCTATGACTTGTTCATCTAAGTGATGGCTGCTGGAACAAAGCTGGTTTCATATCACTTTACTCTACACCTTGGGACTATAAAGCTCCGTCCAGAAGGAAGAGGCTGAAATTCACTGTGCAAAGGATGGGAATCGAGCCGGTTATCCGCTGTAACTGTCTGCTGTACGTACGGAGACCCTGGGTTACCAATCAGCCTACTGGACCATAACAATTTGAATCTGAGAGTTTCTGTTCTTTAAAGATAGGTTTACAAACCATGACACGAAGGAAAAAGATAAAATCGATTCAATAAAAGCACAATAGAATGAGGTCATCATGGTTTAGTCGATGTGGGAATACAGTTTCCTCAAACACTGGCTCCCCTTTTTAACACAGGACTTCACAATTTGCTTAAAAGTTCAGTTTTGAGTCAATAATTGTCCAAGATATCTGTGAGATTGCACACGGTTCACTGTCTGTGACTTCATGTGTGTGGGCATGTTGTCTAAAATCAGGTCGGCAATAATCTACATGATTCAGTTTCAACAAGCCATTAACT
Organism: Sebastes umbrosus; assembly: GCF_015220745.1. Classification (NCBI taxonomy): domain Eukaryota; kingdom Metazoa; phylum Chordata; class Actinopteri; order Perciformes; family Sebastidae; genus Sebastes; species Sebastes umbrosus. The sequence continues at coordinate 20,137,517 of NC_051282.1, read as the reverse complement.
TGACACTTACTTTCCTCAGATAAAACAGACTGAGAGATGTAAACGCGTCTTAACGTTGAGTGACATGAGGTTGAGATACTGTAGTGATACCGCAGTCACTATAATTACCAGCCGAGACAGAAACGCTGGTGTTGTTTTCACCTTGTGAGTCTGTGTGTGTGTGTCATCATGGCGTTGTGGTCCTGGGGACACCTGCCACGTCATTTTTATTTCTGCAGACAGATTTTGTCTCCGCAATAGTGTTGCAACCGTGCAGGATGCTGTCACGAAACTTTACAGGTGTGTTGTTGAGATCAAATGAAGGGCAAGTTTGAAGGTGGGTGTGGTCTGAGCAAGGGTGCTAGAAGTAGGAAGTACGAAGAGGGGAAGGGGGCCCCCTCACCAAAGAACGTATACTGCCAAGAAGTGAACGTCAGTTGTTCGTTTCATTGCAACATAAGCGCAAAGCAGCAAAGCTACACTTCTGCCATTTTGGACTGAAAGCGAATACCGTACGCCAGTAAAACATCCGCCTACAAAGTGCCGTACAAAAGTAAACAAAAGTATTCCTATAGTATTGTGATCATTTTAATGTCTCTACCAAAATGATCTGTGTTGAACAATAAAAATATTATAAATATGCATACTATTATAACTATTTACTTACTTATTTATTAACTTTTTTTGATGCACGTTCATTATGCAGAGGAAAATAACTCTAGATTCAGCTATTAGTTCATTTTACAACTTTTAGGATATAATGATTTAGATGAGGGCTATTTAATTGTTCGTACTGGGAGGTTGATTCACCTTGAAAAGAACTATCCTCTGATTTACAGACGTCTCTTTATACATCCATGGACTCATTGGTGTTTTCAGTCCAAAATGGCGGCAGCGCTACCGCAGCGCCATCTAGCGTCTGTTGTCAAAAGCACCTGAGTTTCGTCTCTTTGCTTCTATAATTTTTGCCCTCAATTTATGCCCCTGGCCCGATATGCCGTTGCGGCTGGTGTGATCCCATCGCAAGTTGCTCTCTAGTTAAATATGGTTTAATTTTCAGCATACATTTATCTTTGTCACCATAACACTTTAAAAGCCTCAATAGCCTATGAATATAGATTACACACCAACATTCAGATTTTATGCCGCCTTCTTAATTGCCTCTTACCAACTGTTCTCAGAAACGGCAAAGATAACTCTACAGCGTGATCAAACTTAACACACCTGCTTAATAAATGAGGAGGAAGTTTGAATCCACTCTGACATAAATCAATTGATGATGGTTGTATGTGTGTTACTGACTGTGTTACAGGATAGAGGAGGCCTTGTAGTACATATTCATTTTTTTGTTGTCATTTAAATCCATAAAGTGCATTTCAAAAGACACAACTCAAGACCTGCCTTTCTGTGGTTCTGGGGGCCCTGTGAGGCTGATGGATGAAAAATTGTCAACTTTACTATTCCTAGATTTTTACCGCTAGTGATCCAAAAAATGTCAGCATAAAAATCTGTTCTTGACCGACTATTATGAGCCTGTTTATGTCAACTCTATTTCATTCTTTTCCATTAGACCTGTATATATCTCTTTTTATACAGTATCGCACCTATGTTTATTTAAACGCAGCCATGCCCTTTTCACAGGACATAATGAAGGGCATGGTGAATGTGCAATGTTTGTCAGAGATTTCCTGCCATGGTCACTGGCTACCCATCAGAAAGCAAACATTAACTGACAAAGTCTGTGTAGTGCAAATGCATTTTTGCAAATGCATGTTTGGTGCCATCTGGTGACTTCAAGCGTCGGAGTTGAAGGATTTAAATCAACTTCCAGGCGCCTGATGTATGATATAGAACAGCTGCCATGATATTGCTTGAATTGATTGGTGGAATAATGAACAAATCTCCAAATACACTAAGTTTGCGAAACATACTTAATTAGGGAGCCCCTCAGGCCCTATATATATCTTATGGATAAATATAACACTGCAGTGTACCATGCTGTGTTACATAATGCATTGTTTTTGTAAGTTGCTCCTACATGGAAGAAGGGAGTGTCTCCCCTTCTGCTCCTCTCTCCGGTGGGAGCAGAGTCGGCAGTAAAAGAATTAGCGGTATAAGAGTCACGCAGTGTGTTGAAATTTGTGGCTGTTGCTGGGTGGTTCCCACAGGAATGTGTCGCAAGCCGTCACCTGCAAAAACAACTAGTAACCTTGAGCAACGCCCGGGGGGATTGGAGTTACATTCTGGGCGAGTGAGAACATGAAAGGTTCCTTATGGATCTTTGAGATACAAGACCTGAACTGAGCTGCAAAGGGTCCCATAAGATCACAGAGATGGGCGACTTCATTGAAAAGTTATTTAATTAAAGACAACTCAGGGGAATAGGGTAAACTTCTCCAGTTGTATTAAGAAATTTTTTTTGTATTACAAGTTTTCTGAAATGTTATGTTTACATATGTAAATGAAGCATTATTTAATGCTAACTTTTAGTCTACAGATGCAAATAGACAGTCTGCAGGAAGACATGTTAAGGAAGCAAAATAGCCCAAAATCTCAAAATTGAATTGTGCATGACAAACAGTTTTTGCGTGGGGTGTTTCACCTTAAACTAACAAAATAACTGAAGAACAACAATTGAAATGAGAATACATTTTCTTGAAATCACCATAAATCCTTAATCCTCCAACATACAGAGGTGATATCAATACCACCCATGTCTGACGTGAAGGCAAATATGCTGACACAGAGATGTTGTCTAATTAATACATGAAGTAGTTTGAACATTCGCCTAATTAGCATTATTGATGATGTTTACTATATTGTGTTCATGGGATATTAGGTGGCCCAAGTGCCTCTTTTTGAGATGTAACTTTCCGTAAGGGATGGTGTGATGCTCACTTCACGGAGGACACGCCTGTGTTTGTATTGGAACGAGCCCTGTGGAGGTGTAATCACACCAGGGAGACTCCCTCCACCTCTCTGCACGATCTGAGAGAAAGGAAACTTGACGCTGCTGCTGCTGCTATCTAGCACAACTCGTGTGTTTAACTCCAAAAGGTGAATATAATTACTTATATTTATAGCAAGATTATAACTTAACTGTGATCTATGTCTTGGTTAACGTGTACTTTCAGATAATAACAGCTCTCGTATAAGCTACATTCACATTTACTGCAGAAAACATACTGATAAATTCAGGAGTTTTGTAATTGAGAGGAAGAAAATCAGCTTCTTTGCCTTTTTTAAAAGGATAATTTGCCTTTACAACAATAGAGGATTTGTATTTTTCTTTGACCAAATATGACTTTAGACTTAAATACTTTTTTTTATGTCTTTTATATAAAAGAAAAGTATGTTTTCTGCTCCATACCTGCTGAATGGTGACCTGTTTGTGGATATACTCCTCTAAGCTTTCAGTCCTGTTCCTCTTGCAGCCAAGATGCCAGAAACAGCAGAAGCTGTGTCAGCCACTCTCACCACCAACAGAAACTGCACCGTAGAAATATCCAATGTCAGCAAATTCTACTGCCTCATCAACCCCAAGTAAGTCTGTAACTGTATTTACCAATTTAATACATGGAAGTGAACATCAAATCTGAGATCAAAGACACAAAAATGTTTACTGAAAAGGGTTCATATGAATGAGTGACCTAATACATGCAAAGATAATATGATGAAAAAAAATGTATTTGCTTTTTTCTTCTGAATGCACCTCTAAAGTGGAGTTCAGTGCATGTTTGTTAAGTCTATTAGTCACCTACATCACCATTGTTTTCTGCACTTAGAAATAAGCTTCTGCATGGTATCATGGCCTGTGTGTGTGCTCAACAAGTTTGATGGGTTTCAAGGAAAAGTATTCACTTTCAAAAGGCTTAATGAATTTCTTTGAAGTGCTTTAAGATTGCAATGCCTGATTACAGCTCTGAATTAGCATCTTAATACTATTTAGTATGCAGTCCTCTCAGAAAAATGTAGCATCCACACCTTTTTTTCTCTCTAATAGTCATAGAAAAAACAGCTTTCCAGCGTAAAAACTCAGTGTTACTTCAATGTGGTTATACTGTCTTAATTTTAAAGGGGACATATCGTGAAAAACTCACTTTTTCAGTGCTTGTGCAAAGGTGCACCATATTTTTTTCGCTAAGCCAATCCGAGCAGACTGGGCGTTTTCGGGAGGGGTTCTTCGAGAGACAAGCGCTAAAATGGAGCGTTTCAGACAGAAGGTGAATACAGGTGTATTCAGACAGACAGTATGAGAAAAATAATGTGTTTTGAACATTAAAGCATGTAAACATGTTCTAATAGAAACCCCAGAAACTAAACCCATTCCTCAACAATGACATCTGTCAGTTTCATCCACTTCTGTGAGAAATTAATAAAACAAAACAATAACATAAATAGAAATGACCCACGTCTACTGGCATCTCTACCATACATTTATCTAGCCGTGGCAGGACCGTCCGTATCTTGGATGGGTGGTTTTCACGTGTGACATCACTTTGCTGAGAACATCCACCTATCCATCATGCACTGACACACACTGCCTCATTGCACATCGCATGCAGGTACACTCACTGTTGCTTAGAAGTCCACAGCAGTGCTTGCACAGTCACACTCCATCCATCAGCATAAGGTAGTTCAGGTACCCTGGAAAGCCTAACACTTGGAAAGTTCACTGACAGTCTCCAGAAAAACTTGCAAAACTCTTGTTTTTCCATCAAAAGTCTTGGAAGTGTGTGACATGAAAGTGATTGGTAGTGACGGTGAGGATTTGTCTCCTGCTCTCTTGTGTAGGGTGTACATGTCAAGTGGCTACAACCACCACCCGCCCCAGCCTACGGTTCGCCCCTCAATGACCGAAGTGTGCTCCTTCGACAAGGACGACAACACCGCCACTGGCTCCGTCGGCCTGCTGACCTACGACCTCTTCCACATGGCGAACAGGGTAGCCTCGGAGCGCATGGTCATCATGTTCTCTGTGCCCTATGACCACAACATCTACAAGAACCGGCTGGCCGTGGGCGTGGTGGAGCATTCCCGTGCCTGCGACAAAAATCTGTACGAGCAGATGTATGATGGGAAAGACCTCACTGGCTTCAGTCGCTCCGAGGCACACGGCACTGGGGTGGAGTTTAAAGCTCGAAGCGTTGATGTGAGGGCTTCAATGTCTTCTATTGGCAAAGCCATTGTTAAAGTGGAGCTCTACGATACAATGGGTCGTTAGTTTGTACTTTGTTTTGTACCCAACAGAATAAATATACTTGATTTGATTTGACTACTGCTGCATGTTGACATCCAGAGACACATACAGAGGAGAGGAAGACAGATTTTGCTGTCATCTGTATTTTGTGTCCACTGAAAGATATCAATATCTGACAGCCAGCTCATTGATTCTCCATTAGCTTATTTCTTGGGCTTATGTGTATTGTACACTCCCTTTTTCTTTGATTATGGTAATAAAACATTCAGACCCGATGCCTGTGTTGTGTGTGTTATGTTTTCACTCAGTATGCTTTCATTATTACTGATGAACAGTAATCATTTTTTAATCTCTTAGCTGGATCTGTCCAATTCTAATGAGCAGCAACAGATGGAATATCTGCATAGATGTTTTTTTAATAAGCATGATAACAATATTGTTCTTCTCTGGCTGTGATACTCTCCATCTTGCTCTAAAGCAGAGGTTCTTAAACTTTTTGGGGCCAGGGACCCTTACAGGGGAGAACACTGTCCAAGGACCCCCTCTTAATCGTAACACTGATTAAACACGTGCTTACTACCATTTGTGCTCTTAGATACCAGTGGAACTATTTGTATTCTAAAACTTTTCAACCTAAATACTTCAGACCTGTTTCACAGTAATACACAGAAACACATTTCAATTTGAATCATGTTAAGATAAGATGGATAATCCTTTATTAGTCCCAAAGCGGGGAGGTTTGCAATGTTATTGAATGTTAAGTAAGGGATAATGTACAGAGGGCTTCGTGTCGGGGTCCACCGCATCACCCTGTCAGGGTTTATTTCACAACAATGACCTGCTAGCTGTACATTAACCCGCTTATTACACGGGTACTTATTTAAGAAATCAATAATTTGATACAAAAACGGCCTGCCAGAGTCTGACATCTGAACTGCGCCCATAGCAACGGTCTATTATACATAGCAACGGTCTGCTATAAATAAATAATAGACCTTAGAACACCATGATTTACCAATCAGATTTGAGTATTCAACAAATATGGTGTAATAATACCATTTATATACCTTTTAAACAGAGTGTGATTTTATCCAAATTGCATTTGGACTCAACTTGGCACCATTTATAGCCTACATTTCAAGTAATTGATCATAAAAGCTTTCAGAAAATGAACAGTAGCAAGACTGACACAGTCCTTATGAATCCAGATATTAATAATTACCAGTCTAAAGCAGACTTTCAGTTAGTGCTTCTACTTTAATATAATGAATAAATTGCTGTGTGTCACAATCATATCAGAGTTTCTGTTGGCTCAAAGCTAACGTGGGTGGGAGTAATGGACTCAATATGCTTTGTTTTATTGGTGCAAATGATCCCCATCTGTAGCTCTTTTTAATGATGCAGCACAATCTTATCATTTAAAGCTAATTATTTCGTGGACCCCCTGACAGAGTGCCACTGACCCTACTTTGAGAATCACTGCTCTAAAGCGTGTCAATCTTTTTTGGCATTTGGAATGCTAGAGTTTCGACCAACGGAAAATAACAGTATAGTATCTACAGAGATGTCCGTCTCAACTTGTCTCTGTTGCACAATACCACAGGAATGAGATCACCGAACTACCTCAGTTCCAGTAGGAGTAAATTAGTGTGTTTACCTAACAGGCCAGGTCCAATAGGAAACTGCTGGAACCTGTTTAACTCTGTCACAGACAGGCTAGGGTGTGTCAGTTTTATCCCAGAGGGAAAAATACAGGAGTGTTTCTTCTCATGGTCTTCTTTTTGTGTATGTTGAAAGAGGGTGTAGGCAGTTTGGGGGTTGTTACAAGTGGGAGGGTTTCCTGAGTGATGGCATACACCCTTGTTTAAAGAAAACAAAAAAAAAACTACCGGCACCTCCCTTCCAGGTAACTTTTCCCACTTTGAGATTTGGAGGCACCAGCAGAGGTTCTCAGCAGGTAAGTCACTTACAACATTTTTGAAAAAAGACTTTAAATAGAACTTGATACGAGGCAGTAGCTACAGAGAATGGCTCATTAGCTAAAAATAAAGCTATTTGTAGAGGCACACAGAAGCCTGATGGGGCATTTGTTTGATTTGTATCTTATATTTGTTGATAAAAGCGGTGATCATCTTCTCTAGTGTTTTCACTCTAACTTCATTATTGCATGCTACTTAGTGCTGTAATTGAAGAAGTGCACTCTCTAATGAGGCAAAGAGAGTCTGCAGCTACTCTCGGATTGTTCACAACTGCTTTGAGATCTCATTAGCCTCTTGAAATGCATCATTCGTGTGCACTTTTTAAGGTCAATGTAATGCCAATACAGCATGTCAGCTGAGCAGAGGTCAGGGAGGTGTTTTATGTCGTAGTAATTCTCATAATTCCCAGTGTGTTCAGGGGCGGAGAGGAATGCTGTAGTCACAGCTGTGATGTCGTTCAGTTCAGATGGTTAAAACTTACATTACCTTTTTGTTTTACAAGCGGATCTCACACACCCATTCCACCATAATGGAGACAGCTGAATCTGTAGCAGCCGATGTGGACAGCAAGAGAAGTGTTACCATTGAAATCGTAAATCTCACTAACAACTACTGCCTCATCAACCCAAAGTAAGCACCGACTGCTTTGTCATTTATTTTGAAGGCTTGTTTGAAACGTATTAGAACGTGTGTTTAATATATATGTGTCTGTTTGTGTACAGGGTTTACCTTGAGAATGGGGAGACATACAACCCACCTCAGCCCACAGTGCGCCCACTCAAGTCAGAGGTCTGCACTTTCGCGAAGGGCGGCGGTGCAACCGGCAGCATTGGTGTGCTGACCTACGACCTTTTCGAGAGGTCGAAGAACGGCTTCATTGAGAACCTGGCCATCATGTTCTCCGTTCCGTGGGACTACAACCTGTACAAGAACTGGTTTGCGGTGGGCATCTATGTAAACGGCCGTAACTGTGATAAAGAATTGTACAAACAAATGTACTATGAGAAGAAACAGCATGAGAATGGGTTTGTCAGGGAGGAGGCCACTGGATCAGGAATCAATCATGTGGGCAACTACCTAGATATCAAGGCCACAATGAGTCCCCTGGGAAATGCCATTATGAAGGTGGAGGTGTGGGATAAGCTTTTTACACCCGTGCAGCAGTCGTACTAGAGACTCCTAACCAGTTTGAGTCCCATCAACAGAATTCCTCCCTCCACCTGAAGCCGTCGGCACACATGATTTAACAGATGTATTGTTGCTGACATGTGTCTGTATCCCTGTGTATTACCCCCTCAGTAAATCAGCTTAAGATCATTGTTAAGTTTGTTTATAAATCCAGGCAGCAATAACCTCCCCCTTTATAGCCGAAGCCTCCGTCTCTTTCTATAGCATCCGGTTTTAAAATGGCATCTTTAGAAATGAAAATCAAAGGATGACTCACGGAGGACGAGAGCTTAATAAAACACACTGAGGGCTTGTCTGTATTTACCTTCACACTGTAATCTCAGAAATAAAATAAACCTCTCTGCTGAAGCTATTTGTGTGTGCATGTGTGTTGATTGAGTTCAGAAAAGTGCTTAAAAAGATAATTAAGATGGAAATGTTTGAATACAAACTATATTTTGAAGTGGAATTTAGATTGTAAAAGAGACAAAGGGTGCAGTTTTTCTCCATATGAGAGCAGCATACTGTAGGGACACACCCATATCCATCATTGCCAACACTGTATTTACAGTACACCAAACATGTGAAAATGTAAGACTTTATAGAGCTTGGTTTAACATGCATCATATTTAAATGATATTACATGGTTGGCATTTTGTTCAAAATTAACACCTTCTGTACAATTTTTCCAAAAATATATGATTATGAAATATTTGTGCACCTGTTCTGTAGTGTATTTCTATAAATATATTAGTAACCTGCAGATAAATTATACAGTTGTGAAGCAGCTATAGCACAATGTAAAAAGGACACAAGAGACTGAGCAGACAGACCTCTACAAATCAGTTTAAATAATAATAAATATATCCTAGATCTCAACGAACACCTACATGAAAACAAACAGTAAATTCTTGGCTAAATAAAACCTTGAGTCATTAAAATGTGTTTTTAAGAGACTCCGTAGAACAGTATTTGTACTCAGATTTTGAGATAAAGAGGGTTTTTATTGCTGGCCGTCCTGGCAGAACCAGAGGGAACACTAAAATCTCTTCAGTTATGTGGTTATTGTTGAAAACACATAGTAAACTCAAGGAGAAAATGAATAGATATTTGCTTTTTTTTTTTTAAATTATGATTCTGGCAGGAACTACTATGAGGTATAGGAATGCATTTAGGTGGAGACCCCATTATTGTGACTGCTCAGCAGCTCATCACACCTACTAAAGGCTTTATAATTCTTTAACTGGGGAGAAATTACAATCTTGACGTGTTATCTCATCATCTAACAACTTGTTTGGCAGTAATGGCACAGCACATTAACCTCAGGAAAATATAGTATTCCAAGCAGGACAGCGTGTCAGCTGTTAATTTACATCGCAGGCGAAGTTCCCCCGATTTTATTCCGTATCTCAACGCTGCATTCGTTGATTCTGTTTTCCCGTTAGATTCATGATGCTTTTGCTGCATTAACTGTTCAGCCACAAAGATGCCCAGATCAAAGGTTTTTGCTCACTGTCACCGTTGCATTTGCATAAAAGCCATCCATAATCTAGAGGCATAAACTAGGCCCGTTTAGGCTCAATCCCTGAAGCATTGTTGAGTAGTGTATCAGAAGATCCCTATAAACAGATGAGGGACACTAAGCAGAAACTTTTGTTTGTCACAGCTTTAAAATTTGCACACGTTCCTTTCATATTTTCTCTTTCAATCTCTCCTCTATGTTTACTATACCTGCGAATAAGTCTCCTTTCATGTTTTGTATTATATTGTTCACTGTGTGTGGTTGTGAGGGAGTGCTTTTGTGTTTGTGTCTGCGTATACGTACAGTAGATGTGTTTGCACATGCATGGATATTTTGGATATGTCTTTTGTGCATTATATGATTCATATTTAGGAAGTCTGAATTCAAGAACAGAGTGGGATTAGACTTCTTAAACAGGAAACACAAAAGATATGTGGAAAATGTATTTTCCCGTGTAGATAAACTTAAGAAGCTCAGCATTTGTGGATGGAAACTGATGCTATTTACCACTAAACAGGAGTGAATCTAGCTGTTTGTCATGGTAAAAAGCTTCTGTCAAAACCCTTCCAGGATGTTAAGTGGAGAGGGACGTGGATGAGTGCAGGTGCACCATCGAAGTGACAAAAAAACAGCTGATCACACTAAAACAACAGTGATGCTGAAGCCACTGCAAGATGAGCAGAGGTGAGAAAAAAAACTGTCATGATTTTACCATATCAAAGAAACCACCTTTTTAAATTGTGCAAGCATTATCACTTGGTATTTCCTGTGTTTTGTCAACACACTGTTGAACTGTAGTTTCCACGCTATGAATAGAAAAAGGCTGAAGAGTGAAGCAAACAAGCAGCATGCATCTCCTCTCTTTGTACTTGAAGTCTCTATTTACTTCCCCTGTTGTCATCGACACCTGTTATCAAGACTGTACAGTGGCTGGGTCTCTTCAGAGCATGAACAAATTACAAGAACATTTTAATATTTCAGACTCACTCAACAAAACTGGTTCTGCTGATCAACACAAAGCTCATGCAAAGTAACTGGACGAGTCTGATCATAATCTGTCTGCATTAAGCATTCAGCTTCCAAGTTTGTATTTCAGTCATTCTGTTTGCTCTGATATGAAGCCGAAGCACATGAGAGCTGTATTGTGTATTTACTCAAACTGGGTGCGTCCAAACAGAAGCATTTGAATGTCAATGACTGGAGGTTTGGGTGTGAACGGCAGCTCTTTTAACAGCCTAAACCACTGCATGCGCATAGATACAATCAGCAGCAATATACAATACAGATTCTTCTCTCATCAAAGAGAATAGAACTTAAAAGGTGCCAATTTTGAGTGCCTTCAACTACTAAATAAGCTCTCAAAGACTGCCATCTAGAGGCCACCTCTCACATCAAGTGTGCTCACACAGTATACAGCTTTACTGCTCAAAGCAAGTCTCTATAGATACTACAGTGACAGTAAAATATAATGTATAGATTCAGAGTGTGGGCTGCAGTGGTTAACACTGTCGCCTCACAGCAAGAGGATCGCAGGTTCAAACCTGTCTTGGGGCACTTCTTTGTGGAGTTTGCATGTTCTCCCCGTGTTAGCGTGTGTTTTCTCAGGGTTCTCCAGTTTCCTCCCACAGTCCAAAGACATGCAGGTTAATTGTAGACTCTAAATTGCCCGTAGGTGTGAATATGAGAGTGAATGGTTGTCTGTCTTTATGTGTCAGCGCTGTGACAGTCTGGCAACCGGTCCAGGTTGTACCCCTGCCTTCACCCAATGTCAGCTGGGATCGGCTCCAGCCCCCCGCGACCCTGAATAGATAAAGCGGTTACAGATAATGGATGGATTCAGAGTGTTCAATGACTTGGTTCAATGGTTTTAAGTAGAAAAGTTTGTGTCCTTAGAAACATCATCATTATTAGCAGACAGTTGCTGCAAGCTGCAAGTGAGCAGCGTCAATGTAACGTTAAGCTCACTAAAAGTGCTTGTTTTTGCCACTGACAGGCTCAGATTGTTATTATAAGTGTCTGACAACATTATGGAAAGGACCCGACAGAGAAATAAAATGTTTTTCTGACCTTTCGTTTGATCCGGTCTGTTTGTTATTGTGTCTAAGTCCCGCTCAAGGAGAAGTCTTGTTGTGAAATCTGAATATCCGTATACTCTAGCTCAAATAAATACGGTAGGCCATCAAATTCAAAGTCCTCATCCACATTGTCGAAATCATTTAAATATTCAGCCATGACATTGAAAATCTTTTAGATAACACTAAGCTACGTTTTCTGTTCTCCAACACATCAAACTCTGCCCAGCTGGCACTCGCGTTTCCACCATGGATGTATTCCACTATTCCACCGTTGTCTTCCGGCAATCACCTTGCAAGATTTCACAATGAGACTTTTCCTTGATCGAGATTCTTTCCATAATGTTCTTAGACACTTATGATAACAATCAGAGCCTTTAATGGCAAAAGCAAGAACTTTTAGTGGACATAAATGACGGTGCCGGCTTGCCCCAATACAGCTGCCGTCTACAGTGCTCTCCCTAAATACTGGACCAATTTTTGTAATTGTTGTCACTATTAGTCAATTAGACACAAAAATATGGTAGGGTCCAGGTTGAAAAAGGCTGAAGTTACCCTTTAATCCTGCTATTCCTGGCTCCTAACAGGTCTTGACATTCAGCAAAGCCTGAGTAGTTCACTGTGTGTCCGCCCTGATGTGTGTCAGGCTGCAGCCTCGTCATCGGAGCTCAATTACAGGCCTCAAGCTCAGTCAGGTTCCCCGCTAGAGGGTAAAACAATAAAGTCAAATATAGTTTTTTTAAGATAAGCTGGAGTTGCATTATTCTGCATATTTGTTTTGTTTTTTCTGCGGGTCATATTTCGCAGACTGTTCATAATTCCTTTGTATGAGATGTGAAGGTCGAAGGTCATATTATTACCAGCAGGCTTTGGAAATTGTCTCATCATGTTAGCTTGATATTTTGCAACTTCTCATCATGCAGATGTGTATCATGTAACAATACAGATAACCTGAGGGAGGACACTCAGTGTTCTCTACAGTACTCTTATTCTTATTACAAGAAGCTGACATGCCATGATGCTTCTTTTTTTGATGCCTCTAAGGCTGTAATAAATATTGTTTTAAAATGTCACAAACCAATTCAATTTCCTAACTTGTATTAAACCATCAAAAAAATGTTGGCATTTATGTTATCACCCCTACAGTGTTCTTTAACCCCAAATTACTTTAAGACTTTTTCATTTGACCAGGGTACACACTAAGTTAAAGTATGTAAACTAAAGTACATGAGCAGTGATCGTCACCTATATTTCATCGAAACTGAGCTGTCCTTGTTGTTTTTTTTTCTTTTGAAAATACAAGATAATAATACAAACACCCATACAATGTTACTTAAAGCGTTTATCATCAATATTTTTTTTTTTAATGAGAGCATTACTACAACTTAATAGCTTTATAGCAACTTTCAGCTCATTGTTTCCATATTCTGACCTGCAACTTTACTGTTGTGGTTCACTCTCAGGCTCTCATAGCATTGTTTTCAGCTGTTTTCATCAAAAAGAAGCACTTAAATCTTGATTTACGCTGCTCGCCCATTACCAAAAAGCAAACAGACTAAGTCGGGGACTAGCTGGTAAATATAGTGGAGCATTTAGCAGCTAAAGAGTCAGGTTTGCCTCAAGAGTTAGCGGAGACAAAAAAAACAAAGCTAAAAGAGAGTAAATATTTGATTTACATTATTTACATTCTTCAAGTGGCCAGAAACAAAACTCCAAATGCATGCAAATGTTGCTTTTTCTGCAAGGCAACCGTGTGCTAACAAGTTCACATTATACTTGATACGTGATAATGTGTCAGTTTTGTGTTCACAGCTCATTTACGCTGCCTCTAAGTTGTGATAAAATGGGTTAGTGCAAATTTAAATTATCCATGAATAAATTACTTACGAGATACTTTCCATAATCCTGAGTGTCTACAAGCCTAGATTCAAGTCTTCAGTGGTGATGTGATGATCTATTCCTGATACGGTATGTTAAAGCTAGGGGCGGCAGCATTGGAGAAACTAGCAAAAGTATGCTAGATTTTGAAATTATCCAACCGAAAAACCGAGCCCAGTATTGCCAACTCTTTTCCAATGACAGTAGTTAGCAGCACTAGCTCAGAAAGTCACACAAACTAGTGAGAAAGTCACCAAGTCTGCAACACTGACAGTCCGTCCCTTCAGGCCTCCCTCCAAAGACTCTCCCCCAAAATTATTATAATGATGGTAAACATCTAACACAGGTCTTTCAACCAGGAGACTGCTGTTTATGGCCCGTGGGAAAGTAAAAGTAAACATTTACTTATTTTGTCACATAAGTCATTTGTCATGTGACTCGTTAGTATCATTAGTCCCATGAGTCACGTGAGTCGTTAGTCAGCGAAGTTTACAACACCCACCATCGTTTCCTAACCCTAACTAAGTGGTTGTGTTGCCTAAACCTAGCTTCCTGTGAAAACGGAAGTTTATTTTGAAAGGACACTATGCATGTAACAAGCATACATCGACCCGCCGTCCCTGACACGTCCAAAAGTAACTCAAGAGGAGTGAGTAACCTAGTGTGCCGGTATCCGATGCCGAGAGGCACTGACCAAGGGGGGGTATTTGACGAGTCGGGAGCGAGAATGTTGTTGTGTCGACGAGCTTATTACAGTCCTTCGACAGCCACAGAGCATTTGATTTATTGATTGCTGTCGGGATGTAATGAGAATTCCAACAAATTTAACAAAACAGGTTTATAAAATACATTACCTACCCTTTCTTTAATACTGGTAAAATAATCCTATTCAGTACGTGATTAGTTTGCTGTTGATTTTGTTCTCTGTTGTCACCAATGGCAGCTTTTAGGTGAACTCCCAGAGCCGGCAACACCTGTCAATGCATTGTTTTAATCTCTTGATTCAGATTTTCGCCTCAGCTGTCGCCATATTGATAGCCGTGCGGAGGCAATAGAAATGCACCTTTGCAATTTGGCACCTTTGATGTTGACCTTCACAGGTCGGTGCATGCCCTGCTCCTTTTCCACCATCATCGAAGAGCTGAAGTATATTTCTGCCTGTTGTCACTCAAATTTTCAGCTGGCAGTGGAACATGGTTGTTCATGCTCTGTATTTCTGTGAGTTTATTCTGACTGATCGAGCAGCAGCAGTTCTGATGTCAAACCTACTTGAACGTACAGTCATCTGCTGCCAGCTCGGTGTCATCCAGCTGTAGGGTCAGCTCTGACACAGCAGCGCCAGCTCAGCTGCCTGGATCTCACACAGCAAAGTAATTACTCGTGTCACACTGAATGACTCGCATCGATGGGTGCAATCTTTTAATTTTCACCAAGTCTGGCAAAACTTCAGCATGTGTTCTAATAAACTAGTCGGCGTGAACAACGTCTAATGCAAACAGATCTTTATGAATAAAAACATCTATAAAACCGACGAGATATCAATAACTCATCAATAACTTGGCGTAGACTCCAGGAAGCTGACTTTCTCTGGCCACCTGGAGGTTGACCAGCTGTCGTCATTGATGCTGCTGATGAATGCTCCTTCATATGAAGCAGTGAGGCTGACACCGTCAGCCACCTCTGTTATTTCAGCCAAAGTCCCCAGCCAGCCACACTACTAAGTCTGCCAAAGGAACCAGCGGTTGATGTACAGATGCCCTTACCCGCTGTCCTTGCAGCCACCCTGCCAGGTCTGGGAAGTAACAGTCACCAGTTCCCAAGGTGAGGAGACCCAGAGGCCCCAGCAGAGGCTCCAGAGCCAAGACCTGCAACTGGAGACGCAGCTGTGGCTCTTGGGTGTGATCACTACAGCAGAGAGAGGAAGGTCTCTTGTATCTCCTGAAAACACAGTTTCTGTATCACTTCTAGAAATATACCGTATATCTATGTATCCATGGGTGTGCCATATACGTTACATATCTTCATACAACCGTTCATATGATATCTTACGAAAAGTTATTCCTTATTTTTCGTGCGTTTTCCTACCAGTGTCCAAAACAATTTCCGCTTATTACATGCATACGGTCTTTTCGAAATAAACTTTTGTCTTCATAGGAAACAACTTGGTTAGGTTTAGGCAACCGAATTACTTACTTAGGTTTAGGAAAAGATTGTGGTTTGGGTTAAAATAACTCCAGAAGTGGCATAACTTAAGTACAGAAGTTATGTGACAAATAAATCAGTGTTGATTTCTGGTTTCAGACGGGGTACAAATAAACGGTCATTGTTGAGAGAGAAACCCCGACAGGGCGATGCCGCACCCCGACCCGAATCTACTCTCTTTTAGATTTTACATAACAAAATATATCTGAAGGAATGAAGTCATGATCCCTGGTCCATTTCAGAGAGCAACTCCAACCCGACAGCATCAAGTCATGATCCCACTTCAGTGTCAGCTAAGATCATTGAAACTGAGGCCCATGGGTTTGTGTTCAGATCAGCTGATTTATATACAGTACAAGTTGAGGCGGCTGTGGCATTGCTGAGGGACAGGACAATAACCTATTGGCCTCATGTACTCCCTAGAAGGATTCCTGCTAGCAGCCGTCACCACGTTCAGAGCTGTGCGGAGGCAATAGAAATGCTCCCAATCTCGCATTTAGCACCTTTAAAACTCCAGAAGTTGCCTGAGAATCAGCACGTTTTTAGGTTTTCTTCAGAATCAAAGTAATCCAGTGGTAGTTGTCTATACATCTATGGGTAAATTACAAACAGTAACTGTTATTTGCTAATTCGGCATACTTTTAATGGCTTATAGTTAATAGGTTATAGCCCAGCTAACACGCTCTCTCCATGGAAACGTACCTCCTGGGTTGGGGGGGTGCAGTTGTCTCGATTTAGTCAGAGGGGGTTCAGCATCAGACACTGAAAACCCCTGGTCTATTTCAAAGACGGGCTAAGACATGACTTGACATAGGCTACTACAGAACATACAGTAGCTCGGTAAGTTAGTTCTCAACTGACAGCCAACCATGCTGAATGCAAGGCATCCTAACGGGGCAGTTAAGCACAACAACTGTGACTTTTGCGATAAAAGCAACACATTTGGCACAGATGTAGGTTCTGGCCACCAAATAAGCGCTAAATATTCCAAATGTTGCAGAAAACTGATTTTATGACTCTTAATGATTCCCACAGCGTGTTCAAGCTGATTAGATCAGATGTCAGAAGATCACAGACATGTTTTTGTTCCCTCTTTATTTTTTAAGGGTGCTTTTAAAAAGCTTTTAACCTGAGAAAAACATGAAAACCAAATAAAAGGAGCATGGTTACTTCAGGGTCAAAGTTCACCCCTTTGCCTTTCACGATAGAATGGCAAACAATATGATCTTCAGCTTTCCATTGGTACATTTATCTTTTAGTCAGCAGTAAAATTATTGCTGGATAAAGTTCTGGTTCGCCAGTAACCTCTAATCACAGTTAGACTAATAGACTACACATTTACACATACAGTATATACAGATAAGCTATTTTTCTGCACACAAGGATAAACAGCAGCAGGTCACATATGTTTATAGGGATACAGTTGTTCAAGAAAAAAGACAGGACATTTTGAGTTAACCTTTTTTATACATTTTACTTTTCTTAGAGATGAGAGTCATGTTGGTGCTCCTGAATCACAAAGCAGTCTGTCACGGTATCACATAAAACCACTAGAGAGCAGAGTTTCCTGCCTGAACACAAACTCATACACTGTAAATTGACCATGTGTATTTGACTTGTGTACTGAACACACAAACATGTTGTTCGCTGAAACAACTGATGTAATGTGACTAATACATTATGATTGTTCCCACAATCACATTTTGTCTAATGGCATCAGAACTGGTTTCTGGCTTACTGTATAACAATAAGGAGTAACACAGAATTGGATGAGATCAGAAGGGGGGGTGGGGACGAGGATGACCGGACATCTAGAGAGGAAGAAGGTCACCAAACACACTTTCCCACCCAGCCCTGCCAGACGCACACACACAGGGCCCACCCTGCAGTGCTGTGTTTGCCAGATGAGGGTGTGATACATGACTGCTGTCACTGCTTCCTTCACTACATCAGCAGTTGCGCAGCATAGCAACTGCACCACAATACACTGAAGATACAGTGAAACACTACCTGAGGCCCAAAGCAATGCCATCTGCACTGCACTCAGGGGAGAGGGGTGTTTAATCAAATACTGACAAAGGTTAAAGGGTACTTTTGCTAGATTGATGCTGCAACTCTGTTAATGTATCCCAGTGAACACCAGCTGCTTCTTTCATGTTATAATTGGCTGAGAAAGAAACGGTTTTGATGGTTTTCCTTTATCCGACAGTCTAGATAAGTATAAATAAGCAACAGCCAACAATCCAACTGTAGATTTAATCGTATAAAATATATTTAAAAAAGCATATTAAAATACATACAGTAAATGGTGTGAGAGCGAGCAGAATGTGCTCTCTCAGATAGTACAGTAAGTCCTGACAATGGCAGAAATATAACACAGTATATAAATACACATTTTGATCCAAATCTGAAAGCACTTACAATGGCTTTATCGTCATTCAAAACTGAACAATACATAACCACATTATCATGATTAAGCTGAAAGATAACACTTTTATCTTTGTGTCGTTGCTCAGTGTTTATCGCTATACTGCGTCTTTTTGTCTGAACTGATGGAGATGTTAGATAAACTTTGCTTCAATTAACTCATCATGTGATCATGAGGATTGTCGTTGTTTGGACAGGAGAAAGAACTGAAGGATTTCTTACAAAAATAGACAATAGCAGGAAAGAAATCTCCCTTTCTAGGCGTACCCACTCATTGTGTCCCATCTGTAACCTCTGACCTCAAACCTTACATACGCCATGGCTCACATAACCAGATCCATGCATCACACTACACTCGTTTCCCTGTCCTTTCTTTACACATAAGAGGACCCTTTTCATACATCAAACATGGACACATACCTGTATCCAATTAGTTTAGGTTGCGCTTGTCCTCTTGCATACATACTGTATATTGTCGAGTAAGTGGCTCAAGCAGAGTTAAAGGAGACATATCATGCTCTTTTTCAGGTTCATACTTGTATTTTGGAATTCTACTGGAACATGTTTACATGATTTAAAGTTCAAAAAACACATTATTTTTCTCTGTCTGAATATACCTGTATTCACCCTCTGTCTGAAACGCTCCGTTTTAGCGCCTGTCTCTTTAAGACCCCCTTCTGAAAAAGCTGCTCTGATTGGCTTGAGAGAAAAATATGGTGCACCTTTGCAAAGGTAGTTAACTGGGTTGTCTTATTTCACAGTTTGTGGGTTGGTAGGCACTCCAGATTCCTAAATGTATGAGCACAAGCACTGAAAATGTGAGTTTTTCATGATATGTCCCCTTTAAATTTGAGTGGCAGCAAAAAGAAAATTGCAATAGAAGAATTCAGGAGCTCAGTAATAAAAATTACCTTGTCTTTTATCAACATAACTGCTGTCCAACATATTAAGGAGAGTCAACACAAATACATTTTTTACTTTACTTTTGCAAGCTCCAGAACTTTTGTCACCATAACCCTGAACACTGGGTTCTCCAGTAAAAAAAAAACAATCAAGCTCTGTTTTCTGAATAGTGTGTGCAAACTGGATGTGACCAATAGATACATGCTCAGATCTCAAGTGGGGCGGTTGAAAACAAAACTTTTGTCACAGTATGGTAGCTTCAGGATTTTATATAATAACATAGATTTTGTCACAGTGTGTCTCTGTTAGCATCTGGGAGGTTGTTATTGATCATAGTGATGCCACTGATTATGACATTCCCTCTACATCAGTGTCATCTTCTCTTCCTCTCTGGCTGATATCTCAGTCCTCTGCAAGGTCACTGGTGAGATGAAAACGCAGCTGCGGTGTATGTGTAGACAAGCTGTAGTCCTCAGGTTGGGAAAGGAGGGAAAGCGCAGATCAAAAATATAATATTCTTGGTGGTTGTGAGCAGAGCCAAGATTTTCAGGAGCTGCCATCCCCGTTCTTGGTCTTGAGCACCACCAGGCTAACCATGATAGGGATTAGGCAGATGGGAGTTATCACCAAAGCAAAGACAATCATTGGCGCCGGGTCGCTTAGCTCCTCTGTGGGACAATCCTTGAAAAACGTGGAGTGAATGTCGACAAAGATCTGTTCCACCAGCGTGTTGGGCCACGGGATCAACAGACAGTCAGATATCTCCTCCGTGCAAAGGCTGAGGTTACTGTACAAACTGCAGTGTGGAGACAGAGAGTGTGCAGAAGATGGTTAGCAAATATTTAACAATATTATAACGAATTAACTGCAAATATATAAACACGCTGCTTACCTGCTCACATTGCTCCAACTGCACCAGTCAGAGCTGTTTAGTGATGTCATTGCGTCATCAAATTTGGGGAGACAAATAAGGTCAAGCAGGTTGGAGAGGCAAACCATTGTTGGTGCACCATAAAACTGATCACAGAGGCTGCAATAGGTCGGACAGTTATGAATATCATTCCCAAAAGCTGCATGAATTAAAGAGTTAAAAAAAGAAAGATAAAAAGAGACGGATTAGAAAATAATAAAGATGTGTTGGACATTTTCAAATGATTTTCCATTAAATTCTTTGTTTACAGAGTGAAATAAGGTTGTATGACTATCTATAAGGTTATAAAGATGTGTCCCCTACCAAATGATAGGAAGGTAGACTCTCCATGAGTGTCATCTAAAACAGAGAAAAATTAGATTTTTAGATCGAAAACTTTACATCAAGCAGCCTCCTCTTTAAATCTGCCATGTAAGGCCTTTCTAATTCAGTTAATTAAATAATCAAATACATACATACATCCTAGCAAATTTCAATGCAAAGAGTATTTCAGTCTATTGTAGCTCATGAGTTCTTTCACATGTCTAGCACTGAGGCAGCTGCATTTGCAGCTGTAGAAGGGAGACCACACACTCACCGCTGAGAAAGGAGAGGAATACCCCAATGAAACCAAGTGCTCCCTTCATGTCAGAAAAAATGAATAAAGGTGCGTTTTCCCCGACCGGTGACCATGTATAATAAACCTAAACTTCTCAGACTGTGTACAGCGAGGCATAACAGGAAACCCGACAGGATGGAAGAGACGCGGTGTAACCTTCGGTTACCAGATGTCCAAACAGTGTTACCCGCGGTTACCAGATGTTCTGCGAAGATCTGTCTGACGGCCCTGCGCTTTGGCAGCAGCTCTTCCTCTCTCCAACACACGCTTCTTTAGGTTTTTCTTCCTTTTTTTAAAGGGGTGGAGGCAACAAAGATTGTCCTCTCCATTCTCCCAAATAAAAGGGAGCACACCCAAGCTGGGCTGGACTCACATCTGAAAACCCTTTACTCTTTAACTCTTGTTCTGCTTTTTGGTCTCAGTTTCTCACAGTCGAAGGCCTGGCCAGCTCACAGCATGTGATTTATTTGCCTTTTGGGCTGCCTCTGCCAAATAGGAAACATAAGTAAACATTTAGGGCTTAGCTTTTTGGGGTGGATGTAATCATGACTCTGCAGGGTGTGCTGTGCAGACAGCCATGATTTCATGTTTGGGTTAATTAATAAAGAAAGAAGGAGTTATTAGTCAGAGCTGACCAGCTGTTTCAAAAGCCAACTAACTGATATTTCCACAATGAGTGTGGGAAACTTTAGTTTTGTTTTATGTCATGAGAAGCTCGTGCTACATCTGTACGGTAGTTTCTCACTGTCACCACTTTAAAGAGCAATGCGAGAGAGGTGGTTTCATTGATTGGATGAAAAATGGAACGTGAAGTTCATGTTTTCTCACGACCAACTTGTTAATTTATGTCACTGAATCCACATGTTGGGCCTCTCACAACATCTGTTTGCCGAGCAGCATTTTGATTTAGTAATGAGGAAATGTGTCTTTTCAGCAGAGGAGGAGCTCAGAGTTTGGGGGGAGTTGGCAGGGGAAGGAGGGGGGACAGTCAGGGGAGAGACAAAAAAAAAGGAAGGCACAGGAGGAGGAACAGTGAAAGGGGCGCTGCTCTAAAGTTCCAGTTGTTTCACAACCCGGAGTTCATGCGTTGATCACAAACGTTGCATGGGGTGAATGACGAACAAATTCAGGAAGTTGAGCCAGGTGGGGTCTGTTCATGATGAGGTTTAAGTTAACTTTTAACCCCAAACCACTATGGGCCTCGTGTCTACTGCTGTTGACCCTTCACTGGTAGAGACCTCCACAGGAGTTTGTCTTGGACTCTCATGATAGTACACACAAGGAGATCTTGGCAGAAACCAGCGTCTCTGTGCTCTGTCAGCTCCAGGCCAAGCAAATGAGTTTAAGGAACTGATCCAAAACAATCCCCCACCGGACACAAATATATAATCACTATCTGTAACTGTAAAATATAGAACATGTAAATAGGACTCGTGTTTCTTCTAAATTATTAAATCAAAACCTGACCATGCTTGTTAACAGAATAAAGTGTCATAGAAGAAAAGTTGTAAACTTACTGTCAACCGTCATATTTGTTGGCTGATACCCTGTAGAGAAAGGAGGTCATGTTAGTCCAAGTATTTGTGGTTATGTATGATTTTTTTTTTTCTTTTAGAATAAACATACCTATTGTTGTGACCGGTTGTGGTGCTAACTTTTCATCAACCAGACAATCCACTGTTGTGCATCCTGCTATAAGAGAAATAACATAATGGAAGAACTGGATATTGGAAGTTGTAAAGTAGAAAAAAAACATATTAATAATATATAAATATATAATATATAAATTGAATAATGATGGATAATCCTGGGTGAATAAATATCAGAAAGTATAGAGGAGGTAAGGTAATAACAAGGAGTAGGCTATAGGGAGTGAACAGGTCAATGCATCCTCCCTTTGTCTGTGAGGAAATCTTAATATATTCAACTCAAGGACATTTAAACTTACAATACATTCCCCTCCCACAATAATAAAAGATATTTTTTAATAAGATAGGAGCAAATAATAACTACAGCATGAATCATACAATAAACTGCAATAATCTGGTGGTAATATTCTTTTTAAAAACAAATTTGTTGTGTCAGCTTAGTCAAAATCACTCTGTGACACTGAAACCAAACTGAAACCAAAGTGTAAAACTCAATCATGAGACTCGCTAAGCTCCTTTCAATCACTGAAAGCCCCTCAGCATTCCTCTTGAGAGGTGAGACAGAGGGCAAGTAAAGAAGTTTTATCATAAGAGTGAAGAAATGGACAGTTTAAGTCCTTGACTTACCCCAGATGAGAAGAGGCACAAAACAGCCAGAAAACAGAAGTGAGAAACTAGTGGCTGCTGTCATTTTGCCTGACAATGCTGTGTCCGTCTTCCCTGGTGGGTAGGGATTACATATCTCAACCTTTCTGCAGGAAGGCTCTATAAAACAACAGGAAGCCCTCATTTCCTAGGATGGGCGTATTCACACAATGGGACAGAGAGCCTCTGATAAGGTTCGAACTACTGTGGTCCATTGGTGCACCACCATCACTGCCTCCCTGTCTCGCTCCGGCTCTCGCGCTCTCTCTCTCGCTCTCTCTCGCGTTATCTATTTCTCTCTCTCATCCCACCCTCGGTTTTCAAACAGAAAGAGAGAAGTTGGGGAGAGCCCCACCCTCTCTTTTTCTCTCTCTCCCTCTCTCTGTCTCTACCTTAGATTTATAGGCTACTTTAATCAATACAAGAAATATGTAGACATCAATCGTGAGTTCAGACACCAAGTGGACTGATGGCATTTGAGCCGTCTTTGACTAAAAGGATTCAAGCTGCTACTGAATATCTAACAACTTCTTTTTAGCTGCGACCAGCAGCTATATAGCTCTGAAGGTTGGTCTGTCAGTCGGTCGGTTGGTCGCTCTGTCGGTCAGTTGGTTTGTCGGTTGTTCGGTTGATTCGTCGGTCGGTCGGTTGGTCTGTCAGTTGGTCTGTTGGTTTGTCCGTCGTTGATTTGTCGGTTTGTCCATCGGTTGGTCTGTCGGTTTGTCCGTCGTTGGTCTGTCGGTTTGTCCATCGGTTGGTCTGTCGGTTGGTCGGTTGGTCTGTTGGTTGGTTGGTCGGGTGATTCGTCGTTTGGTTGGTTGGTCTGTCGGTTTGTCCATTGGTTGGTCTGTTGTGGGTTGCTTAGTCTGTCGATTGGTCCATCCATTGGTTGGTTGATTCATCAGTCGGTCGGTAGGTCTGTCGGTTGGTCTGTTGGTTTGTCCGTCGTTGGTTTGTTGGTTTGTCCATCGGTTGGTCTGACGTTTTGTCCGTCGTTGGTCTGTCGGTTTGTCCATCGGTTGGTCTGTTGGTTGGTTGGTCGGGTGATTCGTCGTTTGGTTGGTTGGTCTGTCGGTTTGTCCATCGGTTGGTCTGTCGTGGGTTGCTTAGTCTGTCGATTGGTCCATCCATTGGTTGGTTGATTCCTCAGTTGGTCGGTAGGTCTGTCAGTAGGTCTGACGGTTAGTCTGTCGGTCGGTCGGTTGGTCTGTCAGTTGGTTTGTCGGTTGATTCGTTGGTGGGTCTGTCGGTTTGTCGTTGGTTGGTCTGTCGGTTTGTCCGCCGTTGGTCTGTCGGTTGGTTGGTTGGTAGGTCGGTTGTTTCATCGTTCGGTCGGTTGGTCTATCGGTTTGTCTGTCAATTGGTCTGTTGGTTTGTCCATCCGTTGGTCTGTCTGTTGGTGGGTTAGTCTGTCGATTGATTAGTCTGTCGGTTGGTCTGTCGGTTGGTTGGTTGATTTGTCAGTCGGTCGGTAGGTCTATTGGTTGGTCTGTCGGTCGGTTGGTGTGTCGGTTGGTCCCGTCGGTTGGTCAGATGATTGGTCTGTTGGTCGGTCGGTAGGTCTGTCGGTTTGGTCTGACGTTTGGTCTGTTGGTCAGTTGGTCGGTCGGTTGGTCTGTTGTTTGGTCGGTCGCGTGGAGATTTTGGTGTGTTACGCTAGTAACAGCTAATGTAGATTTGAGTCTCTATAGCCTCAAACAGAGATGAGGAGCAGGATACAAATCTGGTAATCGCACTTCTTTCTAACTTCACACTGCCGGCTTTTAGCTCAAGTGACATCACTTGAGGCAACAGATTTCACACGGCTCCCTCTGGAGCCACAAAAAGCTTTATACAACTTTATTCACATATGCAGTAATACTCCCCATTTACCTATAAACAGACTTTTATGGTTTCTGTTTGAGTAAGGAATATGTTTTTTTGTATCTGTGCTGTTACACCATCAGCGCTGATGACGGGCACCCCCTTCCCGCCACCTCTGGATCTGACGTCACAATGAGCCTCTGTGGTAAAGCGAGACGTCAGGGATCTCCAACGAAGCTGATGCACTCATCCACGTCACTGAAGGATGAGTCCTCTTTCTCAGCTGCTGAACTTGGGAGGGAGCCTGCGAGTTCGGGGCCAAAATTGCTTCCACATTTCATTTCAGAAAAAGGAGGCCACTCTTTTTTTTTCAATTTAAAAAATCCTGCAAACAGATACTTAACTACATCTGCATCAAACTTTCAATGTGAAATTAAATAGCTGAACGGAGGAGCTTGACATGTTTCAAATGTTCTGTTGAGGGAAAGCAGAATAAGTGGAAGTTTACTTGGCTCGTCTCTCTCCTATGAATGAATGCTTCTTACACACTGTATAGTACTGTACATATTTTAAATGGCTTGAGCTAAGCTACTTTGTGAATCTTTGTCACAGATCATAAAAGCTGCACCATATTTGAAGACGTGTGTCCCACAATGACAGGATCCAAGACCAACACACACTGTTTACATTGTACAGAATTAAAAACGTCCTGCTGATAACGGCGGCGCTCCCCAAGCTTATCTTCCTGTGTGTCGTTTGCTTTTGTTTGACAGGCCGTTATCAACATGGCACGAGCCACTTCAAATACCACCACTGTAGACATGCCAAAAAATGCTGTATCATCTGAGATACTTTTGCTCACTGAATGCATAATTACTAATCGGGAATGCACGACATAAACAGCAGAACTAGAGACCAGAAAGGATCAACAACAGCACGGTGATCAGAGAGAAACACACTGAGGCAGTCGTGTTGGTATACAGTAGTATATCAGACCAAACCTCATGTTAGTATAGCATGATATCAAACCATGTCAAACCAGGTTTCTTTATCTGAATTAGACGTGTGTATGAACACATGTTGTGTCATGGGATGAAACGTAGCTGAACAGTGCCATCTTGTGTGCCAGATGAGTAGCATCTCTGTGGTTTCCTTTTATCCATTAAGGGTTTATTTTGAAATAAACTAGAAAAGAAACCGAACTGAACTTTAAGTGCAATTGTCACAACTCTATTGCATGTTTGCAAAAGGTAGTAACTCATCCAAAACACTTCATTCATGCTGCGAAACCAGTTATTGTGTCAGTAAGTATTCTTTTTATACTTTATACAGTGAACCGTTACACATTCCTTGGGCAATTTTGCACATTTCTGCTTCTAAAAACTGCACAGCACTTTCATTTTAATTAAGTGCATATTAATTATAGTATTTTTCATATTTTTAATTGTAATTTTTTTCTATTCTAGCAATACCTATTTCAAGTATTTATGGACATTTATTTATAACATGCATCATTTTAGTTTTACGGAAATAGCTTTTGTGGAATGTATGTTGCTTCCTGAACTTAAAGAAATAAGTATTTCCTGTTTTCACACTGTCACTTTAAACCTGCAGTAGGCAGAACAAGTTTGACATCACTGGGCAAATATATTGTAATTCAAGTGTTCTGAGAGAAAACTAGACTTCTGCACCTCCTCATGGCTCTGTTTTCAGGATTTAAAAAACCTAGCCCGTGACGGGAGACTTTGGCCAATCACTGGTCATTTCAGAGAGAGAGCGTTCCTATTGGCTGTTCATTCAACGGAGGCAGCTGTCAATCACCCGCGAACTCCGATCAGATGGTCAAACTAGGCAGCACTGATCAAATATGAATTAATACTCTGTTACTGTAATGCCTATTTCTTGCCAAAAATGTTTTCAAAAACATCTCATAATGTACTGTTTAGCTGTAAAATGAGAAAGTTTGCTCCGGCTGGTGGGTGGTGCTTGGTATTTCCTCAACTTGATCTCAACATGGCTGCCGGGTCACAAACTTTCTCATTTTACAGCTAAACAGTTCACTACAAGATGTTTCTGAAAACATTTGAGGCGAGAAATAGGCTAGAATATTGATTCATATTTGATCAGCGCTGCCTAGTTTCACCGTTTGATCGGAGTTTGCGAGTGATTGACAGCTGCTCAGAGACGGCAGGCTCCAGCTTGGCTCTGATTGGTTGTTTTCCTCCGGTCTGTGAAATCCTGCAGATGCCATTAGGAGCACCCGAGGACACAGAGGCACATTCAGATTACCTGTCTCATGCACTACTGTCAAGATATAGTGACCGTTTCATAAAAATAACTTTTTTTTAATTATTATTTGCTCCATTTCTACACGCTGCAGCTTTAAAAGAGGCAGCAATACCTCTTTAAAGTATTCATGGATATTTATTTATAACATGCCATCAGTATGCAATATTTTAGTTATATGGAAATAGCTTTTCAATCAAATCATACAACACTCTCTCCCTCACAAAAAGTGCAATAAACAAGTGCAATACTTCAATCAATGCAATATTGCAATATAAAAAAAAAAAAAATTAAAAAAAATGCCTGTGCAATATTTTTATAGTATGCAACGTCTACTGCTCCCATATATATATATATATATATATATATATATATATATATATATATATATATATACACATACATATGTATATATACATATATGTGTGTGTTGCTTCCTGAACTGAAAAAAAATAAGTATTTCCTGTTTTCACACTGTCCCTTTAAATAGATGTAAATTTAAATAGATTAATTTATTTAAGGGTGGCTTCATAATAAATTATGGGTTTAAGAGATGCTGCTCCTGTTTACTCATCAGTATGATCATTTCTAAAAAAAACAAAAAAAAAAAAAAACGTGCTTTTTTGTCATGTTTTCAACTGAAGTTGTGTAAATTAGGATTTTTACGTGGAGTACGTGAAGGCAGCGGTGGCCCGAGGAGCGTCATCATCTCTCTCTCTGTCTCTCTAAAGGAGGATAAACGGGCTCTCCCTGCAGGAGGAGTGCAGAACAACAACTCAACTGTTTTCCATCCGACACAACTCCACAGTAGGAGTTTTTTCTTTTAACTATTTATTCATTTTTCATTCATTTGGACACATTATTGTATCTTCTGCACAATTGGGGTAATTAATCCTATTAGCTATATGTGAAAATATTTCATAATGTGTGAGCATTTTTTGTTTTTGCTATTAAAAAAAAAAAAATCCTGTGAGATTTTATTTATTTTAAACATCGCATTAAATAATAATAAATAAAAAAAAACACCACGGAGCGTCATGCCCTGGCGCATTTAGATGGCGATCTGGACAGTTGCATCAGTTCCTGTGTGTTAGTGTGTGCGTGTATAAATGGCTGTGCTGCTGCTGCACGCTACTTTTTATTCCCAGGACGCAGAATAGTAATAAATCCTCCTCTGCTAGGGTGAAAAGGAAAAAAAGCTGTGATCATAATAAAGACGTCACCCATCCTCCTGCTCTCTGGGTATTGGCTCTCGACTGAGCTTCCAAGTGCGCAGCTATTTGTAAGCTACAACAACAACAACCTTCCAGCAGCACCATGCCCATGGATAACGTAGGGATTTCTCTGAGATCCCCTCACACGAGATCTGCGTCAGATCCATAGCAAAAAAAGAAAGAGACAGCCTTTTAAACTGCTCCGGATCTCTCGACTAGTAAGCAAAAAAAAAAAAGAAAAAAAAACAGAAGACTTGATCGCGTTGCAACAAATAAGGACGCGCAGGACGTGGATTTGAAGGTATTTAATAACTGCGACACTGGATGTGGAGAGGTGCGCACACGCTGGAATAAACGTGCTGTCATTGTGGGTGCTCGCTCTCTTTAAAGTGTTGCACATTTAAATGGATCCTGTGTGTCTCTGCAAAGCTACAGGACACTTCATATAGCTGTGTGCACGACTCATAGTCCAGAAATATAAAAAGCACTGTGGTTAGCTTCACCCACCTCTGTTTTGCTCTTTGTACTTATTTTGGGTTGTGTTCCAGCTCAGACTGGGAACTTGATGTTCACTATAAGGTGATTATGAAACACAGGAAAACTGTACTACGCACTTTTCTGCTCCGCTTCATATTGGTTTTGTTGAAGAGGCACGCCCACTCCTGAGCAATGTGGATCATCATGCTGCTGCTGCTGCTAGATTATTATTATTATACACTTTACTTGTTTGTGTGTGTGCGCACAGGATGAGTTTGTTTGGGTCTAGTATTTGGTCAGTTTGCAGTCTGTACTAGAAACAGTTTAAAGCACCAAGTGTGGGAGGCTCTTTTCTTTTTTTTCTTACATGAAATGTCAGTTTTGTTTTGCTAACAGAGGGGGGCACTCTTTTTAAAAGACTCAAGTGAGGCTGAATGGGGAAGTTTTATGTCTGTGAGAGGCATGTTGTACTAAATACTTAGTAATTTAACACACAGTAAATTACAAAAAGAGACTGATAGCTTATTTCACCAAAACTATCAATTATGAGCATACCAATACCTATTAGTTGTATTATTGAGAATATTATTGGAAATTCCTAAAAAAATGAAAATAGTAATGGATAATGTAGTTGTACTCGCTGTATAAAGCCTAGTAATAATTACTTAGTAATTTAACATACAGTAAATTACAAAAAGGGACTGATAGCTTATTACACCAAAACTATCAATTATGAGCATACCAATACCTATTAGTTGTATTATTGAGAATTATCAATAAGTATTGGAATATTATTGGAAATTCCTAAAAAAAAAACTAATGGCTTAAAAGAAGTATGTAATAATATATCTATTAGCAGAAATTAAATATGTAATGGATAAGGTAGTTGTACTCGCTGTATAAAGCCCAATAATAAATACTTAGTAATTTAACATACAGTCAATGACCAAAAGGGACTGATAGCTTATTATACCAAAACTATCAATTATGAGCATACCAATACCTATTAGTTGTATTATTGAGAATTATCAATTGGAATATTATTGGAAATTCCTAATTTTTTTTTTAATATTTTGGGAACTAACGGCTTAAAAGAAGTATGTAATAATATATGTATTAGCAGAAATGAAATATGTAATGGATAATGTACAGCGAGCCGGTCATTGTTGAGAAATAAACCCTGACAGAGTGATGCACGATGAAGCGGAGGGGTCTCGCATCGCCCTGAAGGGGTTTATTTCACAACAATGACCCGATAGCTGTACATTATCCCGCTTATTACACCGCTACTTACTTTGGAAATCAATAATTTGACACAGAATAGGTCCTCCAGAGTCCGACATCAAAACTGCGTCCATAGCAACGGTCTGTTATAAAGAAATAACAGACCGTAGATTGACCAATCAGAATTTAGTATTCAACAAAGCGGTGTGCTAAAATGTTAATAATAATAAGTTTTCATCAGTGTATAATCACCTGAAACTAAGAATCGTTGTATTTTTGTTAGCTTAGAATGAGCCCTTCATGAGGGTCCTCTTCACGGAGTCTGCCATGTTGCTCCGCTATGTTTCTACAGTAGCTCAGAACGCACAAACCAAACACTGGCCCTTTGCGTTTAATATGTTACCTGAAGGCCACCGTAGTTCAAAACCGTGGTACCGTCAACCGTTGTCTGACTTGCTCCGTTGCTCTTAAAGTAGTGTTATTATGGTGAGGATGGCCTCTGAGCGAGGTGAACGGCATTACCACAGTTTTGTACTCGGCGGCTCACGTTATCGCAGCCTTGGAAAGGGAGGAGTGAGCGGAGGGGTACACCACTAGATACCGCCAAATCCTACACACTGCACCTTTAATTTGACAACAGACTCTATCCTGTTTAGTGGTCTTGATGCATCGTATAGTGACATTAGACTTGTTTGACACATAATATCTCTGGCTTTTTAAAGAGTCATGGAGGAAACCGCTGCTGCAGCTCCAGCCTCTGGCACCGGTGCTGCCCCGCCAACCCCAAGACCTCAGCCTTCCTCCTTCGTACCCTCCCGCAGCCTGCTGGAGTGGAGACGGAGGGTCAAGTCTGAGTATATGCGCCTTCGCCAATTAAAACGCCTTAAAAAAGTAGAGGAGGTCAAGGTGGGTTAGCACAATTATTGAGAAATGTTTGTTCAATGTATGCCTGTGTACTGTATGCATAGTGAGGGGGACTTGCAGTATAGGTGGGTTTACATGTCACTGTTTACGTGTCTTACAGTATGTGTGACATGCTCTTTGTTCTGTTTGATTCCAGACCCTGTTCATGTCCAACAGGCAAAAGATTGAGCAGCAGACTAATCTCCTGAATGCAGAGTGGTCCCGGCTCCGGATTCAGTCCATCCCTCTGTCGACGTCTGGCGGAGCTCTAGCCAACAAGAAGGTGTGTGATATTAAGGTGTGAGAAAACTCATCTCCATCACGTTGTGTCCTCTCCACCAGCAGCACCAGTGTTCTGCTCTGATTCCCACCTGGTTGTCAGGTGTTACTAAAATATCTCAGGACAAAGCTGTGTGCCAGAAATGGATCAGCCCTAA
Source organism: Sebastes umbrosus (assembly GCF_015220745.1). Classification (NCBI taxonomy): domain Eukaryota; kingdom Metazoa; phylum Chordata; class Actinopteri; order Perciformes; family Sebastidae; genus Sebastes; species Sebastes umbrosus. The sequence goes on along the minus strand of NC_051282.1, from coordinate 20,106,021 downwards.
AACTGTTCTCTGGCCCTGTGGGAGCTCATAACACAAACAGCCTGAGGGCATGACAGCATTTTTCTCTTCCCCCCGTGCTGTCAGGCTCCGCTTTATCATGTTTACTGGGTTTATTTTCCCTGTTGGGGGTCGAGCAGCAGGTGTATTCGATTATATACTTATAGCATTGTCCAATAATACTCAGGACTGCTCTATTTTCTTGTCAACCCCGACCCACCTCTGGTTGTCTTACAGATGTGCACGGTGGAGTTTGGCTTCCCAGAATTCAAAGCTCAAGCCATTGCCATGAGACCGCTGTCAACAGTGGCAGGAATCCCCTTCATGTACTCCTGGTCGCCCCTGCAGCACAACTACATGGTATGTTATATAAACCACATTGATATTACAGGTGCAGAACACTTTCTATTTTACTGATTCCAGTTTTGAAGATTTTCCTGTGTTCAATGAAAATGGACTTGATCCTCTGTGAGTTGATGAAATGGATGGAACATATGGAATAAATAGGGCTGTAACGATATCAGATTTTGAATACATGATTATCGTAGCCAAAAGAATTCAGGCTAACGATCTATAGAAATTTTGAAAAAATAAAAATAATGCTATCAGTCAAATTCAACTTTAATTTTGTTTATTGTGTGTTTGGTCTCTTTTGGCAAATGAATTACACTCAAAATACAAGTGTAGGAAGTCTGTCACCAGAACAATATATATAAATTAATTAAGAGGCTCTGCATTATTTACACAATATTATCATATGTGTATTATTAACATGATATCAATATTTCATTATTATTAGGGCTGTCAATTGCATGATTGTCCATAGTTAATTGCAATTAATCGCAAATTAATCACACATTTGTATCTGTTAATTGGAGTGGACAAATATGCAGCTTTATGCAAATGTATGTATATATTTATTATTAGAAATAAATTGACATCACAAAACAATGACAAGTATTGTCCAGAAACCCTCACAGGTACTGCATTTAGCATAAAAAAATATGCTCAAATCATAACATGGCAAACTGCAGCCCAACAGACAACAACAGCTGTCAGTGTGTCAGTGTGCTGACTTGCCCCAAACTTTATGTTATTATCATAAAGTGGGCATGTCTGTAAAGGGGAGACTCGTGGGTACCCATAGAACCCATTTTCATTCACATATCTTGAGGTCAGAGGTCAAGGGACCCCTTTGAAAATGACAGTTATTCCTTGCCAAAATTTAGTGTAAGTTTGGAGCGTTATTTAGCTTCCTTCCCGTACAACATGGTTGATACCAATGTATTCTTTCGAAAGATTCCTTAAAACTGAGCACGCTATAACCTCCAAAAGATCGTTATCAGAAGTTGCGTTAATGCATTAAAGAAACTAGTGGCGTTAAAATTAATTTACGTTAACGCCTTATTATCGAGTTAACTTTGACAGCCCTAATTTTTGAATATCACAGTTATCGTCAGTACCAGTATATCTAACACCGCTACATTTAAACCAGTTGGAGAAACTCAAGAACATCATCAAGCTAAAAGCACCCTTTATTCCAAAAAAGTTTTATTTTCAAAATATATAGTTTTTACTGGCAACATGCTCTGCAACACAACTTGGTTTACGTTTCTTATAATTTATATCCAGTCCATTTGTGTACATTTGTTGGACTGTGGCATGTGGACATATTGTGAACTTGTTTGTTACTTTAACGTTTTTGGCTGTAGGTCCTCAAAAGCATCACCGGTGGTGGCGTGACATACCCGTCTTGACGTATATTTTTGTTTCTTAGGTGGAGGATGAAACATTCCTTCACAACATCCCGTACATGGGCGACGAGGTGCTGGAACAGGACGAGGCCTTCCTGGAGGAACTCATCGACAACTACGATGGTGTCCATGGTGACAGAGGTGTGTGTTGAATGCACTTTCCCATTAAAGGGATAGTTCAGGTGTTTTGAAGTGGGGTTGTATGAGGTACTTATCCATCGTCAGTGTATTACCTACAGTAGATGACAGTCGGCACGCCCCCAGTTTGGAGAAGGAGGTACTGCAGGGAATCAAAGCAATATACTGCTGTGGACGGGGCCGGCAGCAAAACCTTTTAGCCACCGAAAAGAAAGGGCCACCTAAAATAAATCATTATCAGTTTAAGTGTACGCTATATTTAGAATATTTTCGCCGTAAGACAGCTATACAGTCTATGTTTCTGACGGGGAACTGAAGCTGTTATATATGCTCTCGCCACCAGATTCCATTGAAAAAAACGGTAATTTTACCTCTCAGATCACGGGGGTAGCTGGCCAAAGTCACACAATAGCACAAACAAACAAACAAACCGATCAAGGCAGCGATAGATAGATGGATTCTAACTGCTTCAGTTCCCCATCAGAAAAGGCTGTCTGATGGCAAGATTAAGCGGTGAAAATATTCTAAATATAGCAGATAAGTACCTCATACAAACCCACTTCAAAACACCCAAAATATCTCTTTAAGATGTCTGCACAGATCCTACAATCTAACACCTTTCATACTTAATATTACTGCAACATCCACATGGGAATTTGGTTTATTATATTTTGATGATGCAGCTAATGTCATATTTTCTGTGAAAAAACATTAATATTTAAGGGATTGGCGTTCTGACGTGTTAATTATGTCCCAGAGGGGGGCTTTATCAGCGATGAGGTCTTTAAAGAGCTGGTGGAGGCCTTGAGCCAGTACTCTGACCACGAGGAGGAGGAAGAGGAGGAAGCAGCGGTGACGACGACGACGACGGCGGCGGTGGCAGCAGAGGTGACGGCAAAGAAGGAGGACGAGAGAGTGATGAGGAGGAGCTCAGTGGAGGGTTCAGAAGAGACCAAACCTGGTACTGTGGCTTTCATCAGGAGGAAGAGGAGGAGCACTACTGAGGGTGAGCTGCTCTGTGAGAGAACAAGAGGGCTGCAGCGTGAACAAGGCTGGTACTGTTCCTCTCATTACACTGTACAGCTGCCACAAGGTCGCCCTGCCACAGCAGCCCTTGCATGGGCATTGTTTACTTTAAAGCTGCCCCTGTGTCCCTGCATGGCTACAGTGTGTGTGAGGGGAACCTGTTTGTCCATGACACCGATATGGCCCGGCTCTAATTACAGAACTTAATGACCTCTCGTACCGAGCTTTATAGGAAACTAGTCTGTATACACACTTAGTGATAGTGAAATGGAAGTCACTCAGGTACTGGTGCACAAACACATCCATGAATGAAAGATACTGAAAAAAGAAAACTACAAAGTTTACATTACATCATGATTTTCTCTTGGAGCTGTTTTTAGAACACGTAATTGCTAACTGGCCTTGAGCGTTGGGAACATTTCTGTATTGCAAAATGTTTAAAAGAACATATTACATAAGCTTTATTTGTATCAAAACCTGACGCGTGGACAAAAGTGGGTTATTTGCTTAACCAACTCTCTTTCTATCTCCCAAAGTGAGGGACGTGTCCAGCAGCAAGAAGGCCCCCAACGACAAGATATTTACAGCCATCGCCTCAATGTTCCCTTACAAGGGCACCACGGAGGAGCTGAAGGAAAAGTAAGAAAAAGTGCAGCGAAACTGGGGATCTCTGTGCACAATGCCGAACAGGCCGTTGCTTAGTGTTCACCATGGAGACGAGAGCTGTCAGGGAGGGAAGTAATAATGGTGGCTCCCTCTCAGGCTCTCTGACTCAAAGGAGCGCTTGCATCAGCATCTGAAAGAGCTTTAAAGAAACACCTACAACTTCACCCAGCAACTTCAATTCATAGTACTACTGCGGTAAAAGAATATATATATATATTACTGCTAAAACTCTCCCTGTCACCTCCACAGGTACAAGGACCTCTTGGAGCCCCCCCGCCCGGTGAAGCTGCCCCCTCTCTGCACCCCAAACCTGGACGGACCCTTTGCTAAGTCTGTACAGCGGGAGCAGTCGTTACACTCCTTCCACACGCTCTTCTGCAGACGCTGCTTCAAATACGACTGTTTCCTCCACCGTAAAGGCTTCATTTATGTTAATTATTAAATAAATAGAGATTGTGATAAATACATAATGATTATATTATCATTTCCCAGCTTTATTTACGTATTTGTGTACAGTTTCTAACTACAACAGAGAGTCAAAAATATGTTTGTTTCTGTCCATAAAGCCTTCCATGCTACACCCAATGTTTACAAGAGGAAGAGTAAGGAGATCCGCATCGAGACTGAACCATGTGGTGTAGACTGCTTCCTGTTACAGGTATGCCAACTTCACAATTATGTAACCCAGTTGTTTTTAAAAGTCTGACACTGTGGGCCTCCCCTCAGACAAAGCTTAGAAAAATGCGCCCCTCATTCACCTTAGTTTACTTGCTTAGTTTCGCTCAATTCCTGGATGCCTATGGGATCGCAACACGTTCTCATCCCAACTCTTCACATAGCGCTGCTTTGTCACGCCCCTTGGCGTCACTTTATTTTCTGCATCAAAACCACTATGGTTACCCTTGGCGTCACTTTCGGATTAGGCAACAAAACCACTATAGTTAGGTTTAGGAAAGAACGACATGGTTAGGCTTAAAACTACTACGTTCGTAAAGTGAAAATGTCACTGAACGTTGTGAACACGGGACACAAACAAACAGCTGATTATAACTGGACACGAACAGCGGTCTCCTGGATAAAAGCCTTGTGTTTGTTGGACCCATTCACCTCCTATCCGGCCCGTCCTGAGTGTTTCGCTCTTTAAACCACGTCACCACACTCCTGGTGCACTTTGTCTGAGCGTTTGCCGTTGTCGTGGATGGGTTTACATTGTAGTTAATGGAACGCCCGGTGTGTTTCATACCGGCGCTAATGGGTACCGTGACAAAACCTTGGTATTTGATGACCTGGGAATGAGAACAGGCTGGGGATTTTAATTATGTTTTTTTGATCCCATAGACACTCAACAATTGAGCCAAGATAGCCTAATATTGACATAACTTCAGACGATACCAAATACATAAAAAAGGTCTGTCATAAGGCATTTATTAGTTTCTGAAAAACAGTAAAATTCCCCAAAACATGTGTATCTCTGAACTCTTTCTTGAACTAAATAACACACATTTAGGCTATTCTATGTGATCTTCTTTTAATAACTAATGTAATATTTTCACTTCCATTTACTGAGCCTCCACTGAAACGGTTTGGATCCCTCCTGAGGCGGCCTGCCTCCCACTTTGAAAACCTCTGTTGTAACCTATTCATGAATTCTGTAGTACATGTACATCTTGTTGTTTACTCTTTGTTGTTCTTCCTCTTCTGAAGAAAGGGGCTAAAGAGTTTGTGGATCAGAACATGTTACGGTCACAGCGGTCTCGGAGGCGCCGAAAGCAGCAGCGTCCCACCAGCTCCAGCTGCCCTGGACCGTCTGCGCCTGTTGAGGAAGTACAGGGACAGGAGGGCAACAGCGACCATGAAACCACCTCCTCCTCAGGTAGGACTCTGGTCTCACAGGAACTGGGTTTTGAAACCACCAGGTGCTTTGTCTACTCTAGGCATGATGACTAAGCGAGTTATGGAAAAGGTTCAGTTTCTTATCCTGTAGTTTTTTATTTTTACTTTAACTCATTGCTATATATTTCCCAATTTTTCAGCTACTCTTAAGTAAATCTCAGTACAGACACAGTTATTTGAGTGTGTGTCTGAGTCACAGTATGACTGGGTGGATGCATCATTTACCATAACCTCCCCCAAATCCCTCCCCCTCTGGAACGCTGCCCCGACTGGCTGCAGCCTTTCAGAAAAAGTGAAATTTGGCAGAAGATGATAGCTTACAAGTCATATCCTGCTCTCTCCTCTGTCTCCCTGCTTCCATCTCCCCTCAATATCAGCTCTCTCTCGCCAAGTAAAATAAACCTGCCATTAGTTTTGCATGCTTCAGCCCCAACATAAACACTTTGTTCCCTCTCCCCCCTCCTCCTACTGTGTCCTTTTTTTCTGTTGATATCTTCATGTGGAGAGCAGCAGGAGGGAAATAAGAGCAATCTCCTCTGGCTCTTTATGTTCCCCTCCTCCCCCTGGAGCTCTCAGGTTGTTGTTCGTCGCCATCACTGGAGTCTCTGTTGGTCTTGGAAACCGCTCGTGCTCAGCCAGTGACTCAGCAGACTTTCCCGCACGTGTTGAGATAATGTGGGAAAAAAAAAAACAGATTGTTGAGCAGATTAATAAAGATACTCAGTGCTGGAGCATGTGGCCACAGCAATGCTGCATTCAGCCTGTTGCCAAGCAACATTCGGCTCTCTGCCTCGAGCTGTGGGTGTACGAGCATCAGTCTTGAATATCCAAAAAGCGAAATCAAAGCCAGTGTGTGTGTGTGTGCACATGCAGATACATAAAAGTGGCAGCCAGAAATAGCTACATGTGTGTGAGCGTAGGGTTAAATTAGCATGCTGATGTGTGTGTGGGCAGATATAAAAAAGCTGTCAAAAACCTTTTGCCAATACAAAAGTGTGTGTGCGCAGCTGCATGTGAGTAGATTGAAGAAATATGAACCAAACTTTCTGCCAAGAGTCCAGTGATACTAAAGTGTTTCTGTGTGTGTGTAACAGAGGGGAATTCGCGATGCCAGACTCCCACCAAGCTGCGTCCAGGGGATGATGATGGCGAGCAGCAGGCGTGCTGTGCGGTCCAGTGGAGCGGGGCGGAGGAGTCACTGTTCAGGGTGCTACACGGCACATACTTCAACAACTTTTGCTCCATCGCTCGCCTCATCGGTACAAAGAGCTGCAAGGAGGTAAAATGTCCGAACACTTAAAGGAAAACTTCACCCACAAAATGACCATCAGTTACTCATCCCGTGTTACCTTGAAATCTTGAAGAAAACGTAGTTTTTCTCACATGCCACCACGGTGAATGGAGAATCAAAAATGGAGAAAAGCATTCTTGTGGATCTTTAACAACAGCGAAACTATATCAGAACATCAGTTTACAAACTTTCACAGAACTCGTGCAGTAAAATCCAAGTCCAAGATATCGTGTTTTTTATTCCACACATTCTTCTTCCTTGTCAAAACCTGCTGCCTACATTACCCACAATGCAACCAAAGCACCAACACTTCAGTCTGAGTGTGTTATGTTTGTAGTGGATAATCTAGCTATGAGCCACCAGCCTCAAGCAGAGATGAGAGGGGGGCTAAAGGTCTGGTACAATGAGCTCATTTCATACTATCATCCCCAGGTTGTTTTCATTTCAAACTCGTAGTCTTCAGACCTAAACGATGTTGCCTCTGGAGCCACAAAAGGCTTCATACAACCTTTAATAGTAGTAATAATAGTAATAATCCCCAAGATCCCCACAGATTTTGATGTATGAAATTGGTTGAGTTCCCCTTTAAAATGCCAGACGCTGGAGTGAGATAAAGGCTAAAAATAGATGTGACACTTCCAAACACTACAGTAGAGCCGAAAAGACACATAAAACAAACCCATGCAAAGGGAATGGTGACAAATAGGAAATAAAAGAAAGACCATATCATGAGAAATGAGGTCTTCATTTTAGAGACAGCAATTGTGAGTTGCTAGCTGTCTCATCTGTTGTCTACTAGATACATTAGCTATGAGATGTAGTTTTAGATGTTAAATAATGATCAAACAAATCTGAAAATGATGCATATGTAAAGTAGACAACATACTTATGTTGCTGATTTCTGTCGCTGTTTGGGTCAGTGTGAGTGTAATAACACATGCATCCTGTGCCTGTGGTTTTGTGGTGTGGATAATTGGGCTGACTACAGAGAGAATGGCATGTGGCTCCATAAACACGGATGCTTACCAGATGTGACGTCTCTTATGTTTTCTCATGATGCAGTCGTTCAGCCATGGACATTCCCAGACTTATGTCAATAACGTGCCATGTGGGCTGAGTGCATAACGAGACCTGTGGAGAAAATATTACAACTTCTAAATTAGATTTCAAAAGTGTTTTTTTCTATTGAATGCAATATACGCAGTAAAGAACAGGTAAAACAAATATTGAACATATTTAAGACATGTTTACATCCACCCTTGTAGCGCCTCTTGTCACACAGTCAGTCCAGAGTCTGCATCGAACTGTCCGTCACGGCCCTGCTGGTATCCAGAGGGCCCCGCCCACTGCTCAACTGAGTGGAAACGCTGAAACCAGCTGCATCATTATGTATGTCTGTGTCCTAGGGAGGAGGCCAAATCTGGGTTTTGGCAGCCAGAAGTGGTTGAGTGTGTTTGTGTGTGTGTGTGCGCACAGATGCATGTTTGGCCTCTGCAGTGGAGTTTTGATAACACAGGACGGAGGGGAGAGGATGTTCTGTGGCGTAATCGCGGCAATGTGCTTTTCAGCTTGAGAGGGCACAACGTTACACAACGTAATTACGACGAAGAAAACATAATTTCTTCACAGTTGTGCACATTTGTGATTAATTAACTGGTTGTGTTGTTTTTATTTCCCACAGGTTTATGAGTTTGCAGTGAAGGAGGTCCTGATCCATCGTGTTCCTTTGGTCCCTGGAGACATCGCACCCCAAAAGAAGAAACGGAAACACAGGCATGATATCTCCAGTTACTCTCCCTCTTTTTCCTGAATGATGGGAACATGAACATAACATGATATTTTGCAAAAGGGAGCTTGACTCTCAATGAAACTTCCCTGAATAGATAAAGGTTCAAATAAATACTTAAATCTTACAGAGATAAATGTATTATGCACTGTTGCATTAGTATTAAATCTGCATTTGGCCGCCTGTCACATTTCAGTTCTTGCCACTTATGAAAAGTGAATTAAAGAGGACCTGGTTCATACTTGTATTTTGGGTTTCAACTAGAACGTGCTTTAATGTTAAAAAACTAACCATACCCCCCCCCTTTCAAAAAGCCCAGACTGCTCTGATTGGTCAACCAAACCAATCCAACCCTCTTTGGACTCTGCTCCAGGTCCTCTCTTATTAGCTTTGTTTGAGAGCGTGTCAAACTAATCCGCTAGGCAGGTATTATGCAAATGTGTTACTTGATGACATCACCACGTTACGGAAGAAAAGGCGGGACTTCAAGCAAAGCGTTTTAGGCAGTTCAGGAGCAGTGTTTTTGTGGCTGGGACTTTGGGCTTTGTATCTTTGCAGACCTTTTACCTGCACAAAAAACTATATAACACACTAAAGGAAAGGGAAAAAGCACAAAAGCATAACAGGTCCTCTTTAACTGAATGGGTGTGGAACAAGTTAGAGGAGTTTTTGACTCTGTCATTGTGTTTGTTTAACAGGTTATGGGCGAAGATTCAACTAAAGAAAGGTACGTTCACCTGAAAATACAAACACTGCAGCATGACTAACACTACACTGTGCCCTCTGAAATACAACGCAGCTTTCTGTGCCAGTCTGAGGGCTTTGTCCTCTGTTGCTCCAGATAACTCGTCCAATCAGGTGTACAAATACCAGCCATGTGACCACCCCGACCATCCGTGCGACAGCTCCTGCCCGTGTGTGATGACCCAGAATTTCTGTGAGAAGTTCTGCCAGTGCGAGAATGAGTGTGAGTGTCACCTTTCTTATTCACCGGTGTGACCAATGCTCTCATGTACTGTGTGCTTCTTTCTTTCATGCACAAACAAAAAAGACCTTGTAATGCTGAAGGGAAATTGTTTGTCATAACCGCATTTTCCACTGAAAGCTCTCTGTAGCTTTAAAGCCCTTTTTTCCAGGCCACAATAGAGCAGAATGTAAAACGATTCTGCAGTATTCTGGCAGCGGTCAGAGGAGAAACTGTCCTCTGGCCGGGATAGGTGGGTGTCTGTTTAATATAGAGCTGCGTTCACAATGAGGCATTCGCTGCAGCAGCAACGACCCAGAACTGTGTTTTCCGAAATGGCCACATGGTGGAGGAATGCATTTAGTATGTTGTCCTCTGGAGAGTTTCCAACAGAGAACAGAGATACGATGAAGTAAATATTTTTGCTATGGTTTGGACTAGATGGTTTTGCTTCATTTGTTCATCCGTTGCGGTTCGGTCACCTTCTCTCCCCCCCTCCTCCCTCCCCGACTGTTACCTCGCCTTTTCCCGTAGCCGAGGCAAGCCAGTGCCAAACAGGAAGCAGCCCCCGGTTTCACATGTGTATGCGCTAAAGACTTGGAGGGAAATCAAAGGGACGTGACAGGCTCTCTGCCTGATATACAACATCATCTCCAACATCAGTATGAGTCAAACAGCTCCGGCTAAACAACGCTGGATGATGCAGACACATAAAACCCACACGGGCTGGGAATGGGAGGTTGAAACGGCACGACTGAGAAGACAAATGAGCTCTTGTTATGGACAGTTTTCTCCAAGCACAGGCTGCTGGAAAGACATTTCGGTTATTCTTGCCTGATCCCTCTGCTCATCTGCCCGGAGGGTGTTGTGTTTCACTCTGCAAAATTGTATTTCAGCATTTCTGCCAGCAGAGGTCTCTGAATGATGGGCTTCTCAGTGTTACTCAGCCATTGAACCATTTCTGTGCCGCAACTGCATTTAGAGATGGGATTATTTATCATATTGTGTTCCGCCGAGTCATTATAATGTATTATCTTTCTGTATTGCTGCATGTAGTTTGCTCATAAACCTTTTAAGCATGTCCCCTTTCACAGCAGCTATGTGTCCTGATGTTTTCCAGGCCAGAATCGCTTCCCAGGCTGCAGGTGTAAGACACAGTGCAACACTAAACAGTGTCCATGCTACCTGGCTGTGAGGGAATGTGACCCAGATCTGTGCATGACCTGCGGCACCGCAGACCACTGGGACACCAAAGCCATCGCCTGCAAGAACTGCAGCATCCAGAGAGGCCTGAAAAAGGTACACAAGGACACTTGAAGGTCTAATATTCTGTTTTTCTGGAGACAGGTTAGTGGAGTTTAAATCCCTTGTATATGACTTGTGGTGTGCTAACCTACATCTGACTTCTCTCAGCACCTGCTTTTGGCTCCATCAGATGTCGCCGGATGGGGCACCTTCATCAAAGAGCCGGTTCAGAAGAATGAGTTCATCTCTGAATACTGCGGAGAGGCAAGTTCAGTGTAGTTTAGTCAGATTTGAAAATATATATTTATGAGCTCTCAGCTCGATTGAAGTTTTGTACCTACAGTGTATATTAATCCTGTGTGTGTGCTTGAGCAGCTGATCTCCCAGGATGAGGCAGACCGACGTGGAAGGATCTATGACAAATACATGTCTAGCTTCCTTTTCAACTTGAACAATGGCAAGTATTCACATTCCTCCTCTGCTCATAACCATACTGTACCACTTTCACCATATTTTACATAATCCTTAAAGGGATAGGATGGGTGTTTTGAAATGGGGTTGTATGAGATACTTATCCATAGTCAGTGTATTACCTACAGTAGATGACGGTCGGCACGCCCCCAGTTTGGAGAAACAGACAGGAGTTACCTCACAGAAGCAAAGGAATGTACTGCTGTGGACAGGGGCCGGCAGCAAAACATATTTTAGCCACCTTAAAGAAAGACCCACCTTAAAAAAAACAATATCAGTTTAAGTGTACGCTATATTTCGAATATTTTTACTGCTTAACCTTGCCACCAGACAGCCGTTTCTGACTGGGAACTAAAGCTGTTATATCCATCTATGCTCTCACCAAAGCCACCAGACTGTATTGAAAAAAATGTAATTTTACCTCGCAGAACTCAGGGTTTGCTGGTCTACCAGATCAGTTAGTTTGTTTGTGTTATTGTGTGAGCGGTAGACCAGCAACCCCCGTGTTCTGCGAGGTAAAATTACAGTTTTTTTCAATGGAATCTGGTGGCTTTGGCGAGAGCACAGATAACGGCTTCAGTTCCCCAAGGTAAGGTAAACCGGAGAAAATATTCGAAATCTTGCATACACTTAAACTGATATTGATTTTTTTTAGGTGAGCCTTTCTTTTAGGTGACTAAAATACGCTTTGCTGCCGACCCCGTCCACAGCAGTACATTTTCTCCAAACTGAGGACGTGCCGACCGTCATCTACTGTAGGTAATACACTGACTATGGATAAGTACCTCATACAGCCCCACTTCTAATCACCCAAACTATCCCTTTAATGCTCTCCATGTCTCTCTGTAGACTTTGTAGTGGATGCCACGCGAAAGGGGAACAAAATCCGCTTTGCAAATCATTCAGTTAACCCCAACTGTTACGCAAAAGGTAAGACTGAATCCGTTTGTTTTTGAAAAAATGAATTTGAGTCTTTTGTTGGCTAATACTACATTTGCTGCCATTACAGTGGTAATGGTAAACGGAGACCACCGCATTGGTATCTTTGCCAAACGAGCGATCCTGCAAGGAGAGGAGCTTTTCTTCGACTACAGGTAGAGTCACGGGCCTTTTAGTGACTCCATCAGCTTCAAAGTAAAATAAAAAAAAACAGGGCGCACTGTACATTGCGACTGGATTACTAGCTTCCGTATATAGTTCCTGTATACTAACTCAGACTCTTCCCCTTGCTTCCACAGATACAGCCAAGCGGATGCCCTCAAATATGTGGGGATAGAGAGGGAGGTAGACATGACCTAGCTACACCTCCATAACCCGTCCCTCACTCCTCCGCCACCCACTAATGCTTCTGTCCCTCTCTGTAGCGTCACATCTAGCTGACGAGTTTCCATGAACAGTCGCTGTCTCTGCCCTCTCTGCTGCACTTCTAAAAATAGAGAGTCCCTCCCGGCTGTTTGCAGGTGCTCCCTCCCGCCCTGCAGACACCGAACTGTACCACCTCCCACAGTGACGGCAGTCAGCTCTCCCTCTCATCCCACCTACCTGCAAGAGTGTATACGCCAAGCTTATGGAACTAAACTATTTAAAGTGGAAATACTATTAATCCGTATCGCTTACCGCACCAAGAGGATCACATTTTTGTTTTGTTTCATCTTGTTAAAACAAAGAGGTCGTGGTTACCCATCATACAGTGTGTTACTCTTTAAGCAGTTTTGTTACTGTACTTATAGACCGGCTTCTTTTTTTTTACCTCTCAATACGTAATGCAAGCTTTTACATCGTACCTAATGATGACCAGTGAAATGCATGTGCTGTCTCTTGGATAAACAAACCATTAAACAATGTTAGCCACAGCATTAGCTTCAGTCAGACTCTGCTCTGTGCAGTCTCTCAGTATTGTAGTGTGATGTTACCCGCTGTCTGTTCTTCAGAAGAACTTGACCAGCGTTGTATGTTCTTCCGTCAGCGGCTAGCATCACCACCACATCTCTATGGTAAAATAAGTTATTGTGCATTTATATCATTGTTCTGCAAAAAAATAGGCAACCAGACGAGAAACCGACTGACTGAATGTAACCTGTGATGATGGTGAAGAGATCTCGTCCCTCTTTTCATTTTACATATTAACCCGTTCTTTTGGTACTCTGAGCAACGTGCATGCACATCAAACATTTATTGTCATGTTTACATGATCTGGAGGCCTTCACATGTTGTGAAGGAAATGATTAACACATTAACAAGTCACACAGTAAATGTCGTCCTTTCAAAAATTCAAGTGCCAAATGATTCCACACAGAAAAAAGGCTGAAACAGTGTGGATGTGTTGCATAATTAACAGAGGTGTCGTAAAGGTTATGATCATACAAGACAAAAGCAAAATTATCAGTGTTTGACCAAATATTAAAGTCCCCCACATGTGAATGTAAAATATCTTTTATCATCTATTTTTTTTATATGTCCAGATTTGTTATCCACCCTGTTTTTCATTTATAAAACATTAAAGCCCACTTGGAAATGAGATCTTTCTTGATAGGGATGAACAAAATGGAGTTTACTGCTATGTACAGTGTATGCCTATAAAAATAAAAGTTTAACTTTATACATTAAAAAATGCTGTTCGAGTCCTTGGGTGTGTTAATTGTGTCTCTGTGCAAAAAAGCACCTAAAATAACACACTGACGATTTCCTTCAAGCTTCTTTTATTGAGGTGACGGTTTGGCTTCGCCTGGATTTACACAGTAATGGTCATTTACAGTGAAAGTATTACAAAACAAAATCGAGCGGACTGAAGAACAGAAAAAACTCCAGTGTGATCACAAACACAACTGTAATGATCATTCCTGGTACCTGTTGCAGAAGGATTCGGTTTGATGGTGCAGAGAAGTGACTCTAACCTGCCTGCTGCTCACTCTGGTGCTTTATTGTCTCTATTTAATACATATTATCACTGTTGACAGGGGATCTGCAGATTCATATAGAGTAAGAAAAAGTCTTAAATCTCTCTATAAGTGTTAATAGAGCTCAGACTAGATTTACAAAGAAAATCATGACTTTTTACCAACCCTAATTTAACTTTATGCCCCTTTATGTTTTATTTTTTTGTTTTAATTCTTGATCTCAGGTTTAATTCCAGGAGGAATTACAGTAAATGTTGCACATTTGGTGAAATCAGCAGATACCCTGTCTGAGTTAACATCCCTCTGACCTACTCCCTCTACTGGCCATTTTATCTTAATCCCCTTTATTCACACCCTTCAGGATCAGTTCAGCACAGATTGTAATGTACAAACATCTGAAGCCAAACACGGAGGAGCCACTCTGAGTTACATCCAGGGGCCTTACTTCTGTCTGTACTACTGTTGGTGCACTACAATAAGTGAATTGGCATCAGTGCACGTTTGTTTTTTTAATGAGAGTTATTATTTAACATCTTGGTGGGCATACTATGAATACACAAACATCTAAACATCCAGTCAGTCACACATACACACACACACACGCTCCAGGGACCACGCATGATTAACTAGTGAGTGACACGGCTAGGCTGATTGTTTATAGCCCATTTACCGGTGAATACAGTGAGGTGTATACATTTATAGAACACATAAGTCGACTTTTCCTAATAGGCAACAAAGCATATTTGACCCAAGTTTGTTGGCTTGCGCCGAATATGAACTTTGAGTGGTGATTGTCCTTTTAACAAAAACACACTATTCTTTGTCACAAACCAACTGTTTCACTCCGCTTCAGTATCATTCATCTCATCACAGCAAAAATATAACCTTTTAATGCCAGCTTTGGCCGAATCTATACATTTTCATACATCGTTAGCAAGTCGTGCCTTTATAGTAATTGCATTTTTTTTTTTACATCCTTTCCCTGCACAATTTCAGCACAGTCCTGCCCGTCTGTAACGGAAGAAACCAACAATGTTGAGTTTTTTGGAGGTGTATTAGTGCTACAGAGAACAAGTACTGCACTTTCTTTATCCTGAGCGTTCCAAAAAGCTACCATGAATAAGTTTACTTTCAGTGCTGAGCAGCCTACAACGAAAACTTCACTGCAGCGTCCGCTCATACATTACACAGTCTGAGGATTTACATTCAAAGCACTCCGTTGAACTGTTTTGTTTTGTATAAACCACAGGAATATAAAAGTCGCTTAACACATTATTCATATATTCACGTATACACTCATTACATCCTACTTGCTATCTGCAAATTAAACATCATTGGTGGCTGAAAGAAGCTCGTATTATTGCATGTTGCTGCAAAGTGCGGCCATGCTCTACAAATGCATAACTGATATGTTACAAATGTTTTTTCCCATTTTTTTTTTCACATACACAATAGTGCCTTAGTATTGAGAAGAGCTGCGGTGAGTGATGATAGCCGGAAGCTTTGGTTGCACCACACATCAAACGAAATTTCATCTGCCAGAGAAGAAAATTTCATTAGACTATTATAGGTAGAGTTTTTGACTTTCCACTGAAAGCAGCTAAACAAGCAGCAGCAGCAGCGATGGCAGCGTGGCTGTCCTATGCAAAAATATTCAAGCAGTATGGAAGTAAAAGATTAGCATTTACACTCTTGTGGTCCTCTGTACATATGTGACTGTGTGTTTATATGTATGCTTCTCCACGTGGCCACAGGGAGCAGCTGCTTCCTGAAGGATGCTTATTATTGGGGCTGAAAGGATTGTGAGTTGTGATACTATTGTTATATAGAGATAAGTCAAACTCTCTATAGCACCGAGCTATTGGCAGCTTGACCATAATATAAGCAACCAGAAAGAATGACATCTTGGATATTTAGGTCACCCTGTCCCTGGCGAGCTTCATCACCTCAACGTTTGTTTTGATTCTGCAGAGCACCAACAGCCTGTTAGCTCTCACACCCAGAGGAATATGTTCATATCATCACACTCTCATCTCCGAAGAATGTGTTTAGGAATCTGAGCATACTGCGATCGGCAAAGCTGCTATCTATTGACACAATGGCAATTCTGAACCGCTTACATGTGCCATTCTGTATAGGTAATGCACTGTTATAGGCTGCAATACAACAAATAGAAGCGTATATACCTTTTACGACCTTTATATGTATTATCTCAAAGCTTATCTCATCTCAAGGCTCCATGCTTGTTCTCTCTTCTGTTGTTTTTATTCATGAAAACCTGGATTTTTGTTAGTTTACTAGTTCCCAGATGTGTTCACGGATTATAAACTGTCAAAAATGGCTCCATGAGAGATTGTCATCGAAAGGTATATCTTAGATGGCAATACATCTATACAGTAAGATATTGGTAGCTTTAATCGGTCTCAAAAATGGCTCAGGAAAAAAAATCAATAAAAGGGTTAGAAAACATTAAACTGATGTTCTGACTGTAACTAAACATCCCTTAAAATCCTGACCCCACATAATCTAAACCCTATCTGAATAAGCTATAATGTTACTTCAGATCAAGCTTGCTCAGATGAGGCACTTCAGTATTTCACCCTGTAATACAGTGTGAGACTTGTTGGCTACTCACGCAGCATGGGACTTGATGTGAACTTTTAACCCTTTTAACCAAAATATGTAGAGCACCAGGCGTCTGATCCCACTCAACCCGGGGAAAGGAACACAAACCAAGATGTAAAAAAAAAAAAAAAAAGAATTAGAAAACTTAATACAGGTATCTGTGGTTGTTGTAAGTGTTATTTCCCTCTCCCCAACCCGCAGTCAAACCCCACCCGCTTCCCCAAAGGTCCTGTGATGCTAGTCGCTCGTGAACGCCTCGTCAATCTCCGGGAGGTTCTTCTTTTCTCTCCTCAGGGTCTCGGTCAGCGGCCTAGAGCTGCTGGGGGACTCCAGGTTCTTGGGTTCGTTGGTGCGGTAGCTGCCCTTCTGCTGGTACGCGTAGACGTAGATGCTGTACAGGCCTCCGAAGAGCAGCAGCAGAGCCAGGATGACAATGACTGAAGGATAAAAATAGCACAGTCAGTTAATCTGCCACACAATGTGGAGGGAAGTGCTTCTCGGAATACTGATGAGGAGCAGGCACTGTTCGGCTGCTTTTTAATACTATATTATTATATTTGATCAGCCAAATTGAATTTAGGTCAGATATTATCTAGTGCCAGACCCATCCTCTAACATCCGGTCAGGTTTCTAATAGTCAGTCCATCTTTGGTGCCATGTTCTTTGTATTTAGTTTGTTTATGCACACAAGAAACACCTGTCATTGACACAGAATGGCCAGTATGAGGAAGCTATACTTCCTTTGTTTTTTGTTTAAGGTAGGCTATCACTGCTCGCACTACAAAGTTATCTTTCTTTTCATTCTTTTAGTTTAAGTTTATTCGTAGCATAGACCTAGCACCTTTTCATACAAATGCAGTTCAAAGTGCTTTATACAGGGAAAGAAAGAAAGGCATATATCAATGGAACAGAAAGAAAATAAAGAGCAGAAGTTTTTAAACAGAAAGCGTGTAAACATGTAGGCTATAGGGTATCTAGCAACGATAAAAGAAAGAAATAGACCTTTTCAAACTTGCAGTTAATCTGCCACACAATGAGGAGAGAGGTGCTTCTTGGAATACTGATGAAAAGCAGGCACTGTTTGGCTGCTTTTTAATACTATATTATTATATTTTATCAGCCAAATTGAATTTAGGTCAGATATTATCTAGTGCCAGAACCATCCTCTAACATCCAAATCAGGTTTCTAATTTGGTTAGAGGTTTCTAATAGTCAGTCCATGCTGCACATTGAGAAATGTCTACTGTGACTGAATCCTGCTATTTGTATTTCTGCAACATCTTTGGTGCCATGTACTTTGTATTTAGTTTGTTTATGCACACAAGATTCACCTGTCATTGACACAGAATGGCCAGTATGAGGAAGCTATACTTCCTTTGTTTTTTGTTTAAGGTAGGCTATCACTGCAGAAATAGACCTTTTCAAAGTTGACAACATAACCATTCTAAAATGGGCCCCTTTGTATTTCCTGGTGCAATGTTTGTTAATGCAGTAGCTGATAGTAAACTTTTCATTGCAAAATCTGCAAAAACTTGCAAAAACTCTCGCGAGACTCGCTGCCCGACGACCTATCCTAACCTTAACAATCTCGCGAGAGTTTCCCCTTGCTCCCTTCTAGCTAGCCACTACCTTCTACCAAAGCTGTTGCCCTAGCAACAGAATAGCAATAAAAAGGTCTACTTTTACACCCTTAAAATTACCATTTTTATATCAGTTACTCACCCCGTGTTACGGTGAACGATGTTCCGAAAAACGGATTAAATCCTTGATGAACTGTAGTATGGAGGCTAGCTTTAACAACTGCTAGCTACGTAGCTACCTACCTAGCTACCCTAGCAACCACCTAGTTACCTAGCAACCACCTAGTTACCTAGCTACCGTCTCAGACACGGACTCGCAACGGGCATGCGCAAGCAGGTAGCGGCAGCAGACGTTAGTGGCTGAAGTGATTTAAAAAGTAAGATTTTGGTGAAAATGTCTGTAAAGTACAGAGCATAAGACTGGATAAATGAGAATTGGAGTAAACTGCACGAGTTTTGTGAGAGTTTATAAATAGTTTTAATATAGATTTTTGCTGTTCAATCAATTCATCGAGGATTTACACCCGTTTTCGTCTGTTTTCGGATTCAACGGTCACCATGGAGGCAAAGGAGAAAAACAGTTACAACGTCACAAAGCGGTGAGTAGTTGATATGAGCTACAAATGGTCACTTTAAAGGGACTGTTTGTAATTTCTTACACGTGTGGCTACGCTGTTCAGACTCAGACTCCAACACAAACTACACGGAAGCACCAAAACCGCAAAGTTATATCTAGCGAAGCCCGTCTGTTAAACAGTGTTGGCGGCGGTCGGAGGACGCGGGGGAGACCGTAGCTTTGGTCTCCAGGACCAGATTCTCTGCTCCTCTGCTCCTCTGCCTGCTTGCCTTCACTCACACACCACGCTCGTTCTCGCTATTTCGCTCCACCTCACGTGCATGCGTGCTCACTCCACACTGCAGAAGACTTCGTAGCTCTGAGAATATCTAGTGAATGTACAGTGGAGGTTTGTGCAGAAATAACTGCTGCAGCTCCTCCAGACCAACAGAGGTTTCCCGTGTCTTGTGAAGTGACGGGGCTCCGCAGCAAGTAACGTTATCGTCTCCGACCAAAACTACGGTGTCTCCCCTGTTCCCTCCGGCTGCGGTCGGGAGGCTGAAGCAGGAAAAGCCAACACTAGGATCAGCATTGATTCATGGAGAGACCTTCGTCTGGTCAGCTAACATTACTGCCAAGCAGGTGAAATATAGAGAGATATTGTGGTTTTAGCTGAAGTGTGTTGCCTCACTGTTTTGAGCGATGCTCGTTCATGTCTATGTAGAGCGAGCACAAGCGCAAGTCCGACACTGACTTTCGTTGACTTAACAGCCACAGGTGTCGCTGTTAACAAGCATTTCTGATTCTTACAAACAGTCCCTCTAAGGGAGCTAAACAGTGGTGTAGTGGTAGTTGATGAGACGGGTGTATTACTAGGTAGATCGGTAGTAGTTTACTGAGGTTGAAGTGGGTATACTCTCATATATTCCAATGGCTTTTTGGCTGAATGGTGGGTATACTGTAAACTGCCACAAAAAGAGGTGGGTATGCCCAGTATACCTGCGTATACCCTCCACTGGAGCTAAGGTGTGCAGACCTTTTTTTTTTCATTTTCATGGGTATTCACAGACCAGTTGCCTTTGAGCCTGAATTGTTGTTCAGTAATTCAAGCAAGGTTCAGACAACCCAGCTCTTATCCTTTCTGAGTGTAGTTTTAATGTTTCCCCTGTGTTTGCTTGGGTTTCCCGTCACAGTCCAAAGGCATGCAGGTCAGCTGAACTGCAGGGAGACACTAAATTGCCTGTAGGTGTGTGTTTGTTTGTCAGTCAGTGTGTTCACAGTGTAATGGACTGGCGAAATGTCAGTGTCTCCCAGCCTTTTTACCAATGCATGATGAGAAAAGACCTCATCTCCTCAGGGTCATACCCTCAATAAATGGATATAGAGAATAGATCGATGCTGTTGAAAAGATATACTGCACCCAACACAGATTAGAGCAGCAGAAATTGTATTTAAAGTGATATTGTCACAGGACAAATAAAGACAAAATATATGTCTTCAATATCGTTGTGACATAATTTGTTCACCAGCAGTTTTGTTTTATCATCTACATTTAAAACAAATGGTGTAATTTCTCAGTCATAACCATTTTATCCTGGGCATTATATCAGACAAGGAGGATGTCTGATAACCAGCGGGGACCATTGTTGGGATGATTGAAAGGCACACCAATCTTTAATGACATGCTGATGTCCCGCATTAGCATAATACCTCTGAATCAGAATGATCTATTAAACTGAAGCATCTATCAATGATGAACGGTAAGCTGGGCGCCATGTACTGTAGACTAAATATAGCTGATCCGGTAAAGGTCTCAGACAGGGATGGAGCACAGCGTCTCTGTGCCGCAGTTTAATCCTGAGACTCCAGCCTCTCCTGCTCACCAGGGAGACCTGCTCTCATTTTGTCCGTTATCTGTAATACTGCACTGCAAACCGCTCATCTGGTCTCAACACTCCTCTTGTAATAAGGGGCAGGGTTATCATGGGGATTAAACAGTGGAAGAAGTATATTAAATATTGGTGTTTTCCAGAAATCCATAGATGTACAGAGAAACACACATTTGTCATATTTCAGCCTCGGTTTAATGCGTTTGTTTTAATGCACTCATTTCTACGTTGACAGATATAAATAATGTTATTTTTGATATGATCTCTCCATTGTTTCATATCAAAATGATGAATTACATCATAATGAATTGACATAATATCAATGATGATATATTTCTAGCATAGACAGCTTTCTTACATTTAATTATATCAAAATATGTTTTTTATCGTATTGTAGAACGTTAAATAAAATTATTTTTTATTCTTTTAACGACAGTATAAAATTATTTAGGTCATAATCTGTTTCTTTTTCATTGTGTGTTGCCTTTTACATGATTGTTCTATTATCATTGCAACAGTTTTGGTCATTGATCTTATGGTGATAAGGGCATTTAGGCTTAATATACTGTTAAAGTTATTATACTGATTGTAAATAATCTATTTCCAGATAAATATTGTATACAAATGTATAAATCTAAGTACGTAAAAGACATTTAAAAGTGACTGGTCATTTATTTATTTAATATTACATATCTCTTGTAAAGACAAATCTATTTTACTTAAATTAATTTCATTCATATACTCAAGTAGATTAAAAAAGATAATCTGACTTCAACTGATCAAATATAATCTCCAGTATGATAATAACATAGTAGAAACGTCTGGCTGTTTATTTTTCAATAAGTATGTTTTTTTTCCAGTTTTGTCCCACATGTAATACATTTGAGGCTGCAGTCAGACGCTTGAATAAACACTCCAAAGCCCACACTGGAACCTGACAACCCTGCTCTAATTTAGGATTAGAGGATTTTAGGAAAAAAGGAAAGAGAATTTCAAACGGCTGATTTGTGTCATCTGGGAGAAGAGGGAAGTAGTGAGTAAAACAGAAGCAGTGCTTCAAAGTGAACTGAATAAACTACTAAATGTAACATCACTGGTCTTATTTTTGAATGCAGCAATTCATGTATCCATGGCATCAGATTATTCAGTATTAAAACAAATTTAATCTTACCTGTTATCCAAAACAGGCCCAGGTCATCATGGATATAAATATACTCTGAAAGGGAAAAGTACACAAATAAGTGGATGAATACGAAATAACATTCCCTTTTTTTACAGATGCATTCTGGGACATATAAACTCACCTATGGTGGTAAACCAGGGGTCTACCTCCCATGGTACATAACCCAGGATAGGAGGGAAGGCGCCACAGTTGGACTCGGAGACGTAGCCTGTTGTGGTTACCGGAGGGTCTGTTTCATTTGGACGGAAGAAGGCCTTTAAAGGTGCGTACACGTTGTATCTCACCCCAGATATGCAGCCTATGAAGCCTGGAGCGTTGTGCCTCTGGATCTCATAGTCAATGTCACCAACCTCTGAAAGAACAGACAGAATGAATGTATTAATAATACTGTCAGCCGGATGAAAACATTATGCTGTGTGTTCTCACCAACAAGTGGTGAAGTAGATATTTACCCATCACTCTGCCCATGAACATGGACTTTGGAGAGTCAAACCTGGCGTCCTCCACTAAGGTTATTTTTTCCACTATGGGCTCCATGTAATCCACCTATGGGCAAAATAAAGCAGATTTTTTTATTTTTAGAGCCAGGCTAGCTGTTTCCAGTCTTTATTAGGGATCCACGATATGGATTTTTTTCATTTCAATTTCAATTACCTGCTTCTCATGGCCGATACCGATAAGATGACCGATAATTTTACACTTTTGTATTTAAAAAATAAGTTCATAACCTGTAATTTTTGCACACTTGAGGGTAAGAAAGGATAAGATGTTAATTTATGATAATTTATCGGGCCCAATATATATCGTGCATCCCTAGTCTTTATGCTAAGCTAAGCTAAGGTGGGTGCACAACAGTATGATTTTTCTAGATATAATACACATTTTCACTGAAAATAACATAAACCACAGATCAGAGTTTACACAGCAACAGCAGTGGCAGCAGGAACCTGTGTTTTGATGGTTCTGTTGTGTCTGGTTATGTTGACATAGTGGGGGTATCCATCTGCCAGGTTTCGGTTAGTCAGCTGGTACTTGTGTGTTATGAGCCCCAGCTTATACCTCAGATCTACACTGCCTATAGGGAGAGAGGAAAGAAATGTAATTCAGATTTTTTTAAAATCCAGCTTTCACATTGTCAGACAGATTGTTTCTGAGCTTCTCCTACCATCAGTCCTGAGGATGATAGCGATATAGTCTTGAACGAAGGAGCTGATGTAGAGCAGCACAGCTGGCGTGTAAACGGTGCTGAAACTGAACTCTATGTCGTCTGCTGTGTCATTGTAGCCGAGGCTGAAGTTGTCATAATGCGGGTCGATCCAGTTGGCCCATGCAGCTTCATCTGATATGGGCTTCTTTCGTATGTCATATCTCAGCCACGAGCCAATCTCAAAGTAGGCTCCGATGTCTTGCAACAAGATCATAGTGGAATTAGATATCTGTTGCAAAGTATTGACGATGTCAGTTCACTATGTAAAGGTTTTGTTATGTATAAACTCACCTTTATGGCAGTAGAAACCATCAAAAGCTGTGTTGTTACAGTCACAAGTGTAGGAAGCGTAGCCCTCCATACACTGGCCGTCGTTTCGACACGGTATGGTAGCGTTAAGACACTCTCCAGTACAGTTCCTCCTTATACCCTGTTGTTCATTTACCTTTGACTCGAGATCAATCGGAACACCGTTCATCCGCAAGCCTCGAAGACACCCCAAGAAAGGTCTCAGGGTGCGGTTGGCTGCACCTAATACAAAGAATACTTTTGTCAGTGGTTATTCATCTTTTTTCAAAGTTTAGAGAGGATGCACTGTATGTCATGCCAAATTTCCAAGTTCACCTAAGGCAACCTACCTACTAAAATAGGATGCGTAAACTTCATGGTGACAAAAGTCTGACCCGGAAAACGTGTGACAGCCCAAGGCTGATAATCAACCTTGATGCGAGCCAGCTTCACATTAAGCTCAGCCTGAACAAAGTGCCACTCGTTGTCATTGAGTGCCACAGGGGAGTGTAGTGTCACGTTAACGATGCCGTCGCCAACCATGAATACCATCATAAGGTTATGGGTGGCTAGAAGAGAAAAGAAGACATGGACAGGAAATATTAAAAGAAAATATACAGAGAGATAAATCAGTTGTATGAGGAGAATAGTAACAGATGAGTCAACTCACTGTTCAGCTCTACCCGTATGAAGTTTCGAAGCTGGTCATCAGAATTCTCCAAGAAGACGCCGTGGTCACGATAGGTTTTGAAGTGGAAGGAGATGTCAGCGCTGGTGCCAGGCCTGAAGGTCGGGAAGGTTATGTAGGTGGGCTTGGTGAAGGCGATGGTGTTCCAGATGTTTCCTTTGGAAAACATTGAAATATATATATTAAAAATACAACTCTCAACCCTTCAACAAAGCTGAACATCACTGTGTGAGCACAACCCATAATATTTAAGCTCACTGTCGCCATGGCAGCGGAGGGGCCCGACGGTGAATTGTGCTTCTGAGCCGGTCCTGTTGGTGTCCCCAACTACCACCTTCCTCACAGGCAGATGGTCTCTAAAGTCCAGGTAGCCCTTATCTGAGTACCTGAAAAGCCACAGTGGGGATGTTAAGACTTCATCGTCAGTGTCACAGATCAGGCTGTTCTCATACACCGTTCGTACCTATACCTACGAAAAGTAATGCACTGTAATTCGTTTGTATCCCACGAAATCAATTTGTATATAATCCACGTAATTGTGAACCAAGAAGTATAAAGAGCGACAAACGCCGCGTAGGGAGGAGTTCGGGGTGGATGGGTGGGTCAAAAAACACTGGACTTTCACCCAGGAGACCGGTGTTTGTACCCTTACGGTGTTATTTTAACCCAAACCCCGATCTTTTCCTAAACTTAATCAAGTAATTTTGTTGCCTAAACCTAACAGAATAGTTTTGTTGCCTAAACCTAACAAAGTAGTTTTGTTCCCTAAACCTAACTAAGTCGATCTTCTCCCTAAACCTAACTAAGTTGTTTCCTGTGAAGACGGAAGTTTATTTTGAAAAGACTGGAGCCGAAATTGACACGAGCGTATGAAAAATGAGGAATAACTTTTTGCAATATATCATTTGAATATACAATACTGTATTTCCCTCTTATATCTCACCATTGTCTATAGTCAGCATCACAGTTGCATTGAAACTTGGGATCGGTGCAGGTTTGGTTGATAGCGCAACCGCACTTTTGGACCTCTCTGAATGTTCCACCCCAGTAATAGTGACTCTCGTTGTTACGACCAATCCAGTAACCAAAAGGTCGTCCATCTGTTTTGAAAAAAGAAAATTGTGTGTCAGTTTACTATCTTTCTTGTTTCCTATGAACACACTACCAAGTTAATAAACTGACTTACTGGGGGTGTTGAGCAGGCGGGACTTGTAGCAGGAGTAGTCGATCCACTGCTCACAGTACATGGAGGTGTTGGCGAGAGCAGTGACTTCATCCCAGGAGGCGTTCCAGTAGTTGACATTTCCTATATACGGCCGGTCTATTGTACTCCCAGTCACCTTGGTACCATCCACGCGGTCATGCAAAATCACTGTCCAAGCTTTATATGCTGTGAAGAGGCATGACAGATGTAGGTCATAGTGATTAAACATTAAAAGAGAAAGATGGAGGGAATACAGTGGAAACCTCTCTGAGTGATCACAACAGTCTGGGTCCAATTAATCACTATAAGCAGATAATTATTATAACCATTTTTTAGATTTATTTCTCATGCAGATTACCATCTAATTGACATTTTTATATTTATTACATTAGCATAAAGTGATGAAATGGACAGCTTTGCTATTTAGTGAATTTTATTGACTGTTTCAAAATACAGTACCGCTGTTTCAAATGCAACTTAAGCTGTTTCAAGGGTGGCTTCGACCATAGGTGCTTTCTTCGTGCACATTCGTTTACTGTCTCCATCACTAGCAGCCATGACTGTCTCTCGTTGTTTGAGTAGACTACACATGGTAGCCTGAAGAACACCAAGTTTCACTGCTGCATCTCCTTGGCTCGTTTTTGGCATAAGCTTTGAGGAGACTACGTTTTTCATTGAGAGAAAATTAATTAAATGTGTACTAAGTGCAAGCATCCGGTAGCCAGCCGGAACGCCTACAGGTTACTGGGAGGCAACGTATCATGGGAGTAAAGTGAAAAAAAATTGAATTACCGTAGTTTTAAAAATGTTTTCCATACGTTGTCATGTATGAAAAGACCCAAAATTAACACTGTAAGCAGACTACTTGATTACTATAAACAGCATTTGTATAACAATGATTCTGTCCCAAGCTTTTTGATCCATATAAGTGGTTGATCACTGTAACTGTGATCATTATAAGCAGTTCCCGCTGTATTAATGTGAGAAAATAGAACAGAACAGAAAGGTTAGAAATAGAAAATAAGCACTTCAACACCACACACATACACACAGAAAGAAAAAGCTGGAAAAAATTGTGTTTTATAACCTCTTAATTTCCCATGAAAGTTCAGTACACATTTCTCATTAGAGGAACACGATAACCTGACTCTCCAACTTTTCATTAACAACCCACCGAGGATCCAGCAAACACTGAACAAGGTGCTGATGCTGCTGTATTTTATTAGTGACAGTGATTACTTACACTTCATTTTGCAGTACACTTCAAATGGCTTCAGCGGTCCGCTGAGATCAGGATCGATGGTGTAGTTTCCAGACCAATACTTGCCACTGAGCCTGTAGGCCTCGCATGACTCTTTATAAACCGCTGTTTGAGAGGCGAGATGATTCATTTGTTATTATTAGGAAGAAATATGGTACAGGCCAAGTGCAATCAGCTGTAAATACAAACTTATTACAGAGATGAGATTGCCAGCCAGCACTTACACATGTGACACACTTCTCCTTTATAGCCTGTGTTCTCGCACAGACAGATGAAGTCATCCCAGGACTGGATACATCTGCCTTCATGTTCGCATGGATTTGGTCTACATCTGTAAACAAAAGATAATGCTTATTCTGAGCATTTTGTTGTTACAAAAGAGAGACTTACATCAGTGTGTCATTTTCTTTCTTTCATTTCCACATTACGTTAGTTGTTTCTCGTTGAGAGCCTTCAGATAAGGTTTTATGAGATGAAGCTTAAGAAGGGGCAGATGAATCAGCTCTCAAGCAGTGATGTCTCACTCTTACTGTAAGATTCACAATTCAGTGTCAAACACTTCACAAACATCTTGAATGAGATCACATTACTTTGAAGACACCATAAAAGAGCCAAGACGATATAGAAATAATTCATCATTTTGTGTGTATTTTTGTAGGACTATGGTATGATAGGGGTCCATAATTGGTAACTTCACAACTCAAATGACACGAGAATATGGTTTTGCAGTGCCATATTTGTTTCTTTTTGCAATTTTCTTGCTATTAAAGATACAGTGTGTGGGATTTGGCGACATGTGGTGTGGTTGCAGATTGCAATCAACTGAGTACCCCTCCGCTCACTCCTCCCTTTCCAAGACTGCAGTAATGTGAGTCAGCAAGTACAAAACCGTGGTAATGCCGTTTGCCTCGCTCAGAGGCCGTCCTTACCATAATAACACTACTTTAGGAGCAGCGGAAGTCAGACAGCAGCTGGTGGTACTACGGTATTGCACTCTGTGGCTCATGTTGACGCAGTTTCACAAGCATGTCGGATAACTACGGTAACCTACAGGTGACGTAAAAGGCTCTTGCTAGATCTAGTGTACTGTATATGGCGGAGCAACATGGCAAACTTGCTCCCTATGTAGATATGAAGGGCTCATTCTAAGCTAACAACGGTTCTTAGTTTCAGATGATTATGCACTAATGAAAACATAGTTTTGAATATTATATTCCATTTCTGCAAATAGATCCCACGAAATGTTACACACTGTTCCTGTAATAAAACTATATCAGTCATGCATGCTTTATGTTACATATTGTACTTTAAGTGGTATTTCTTACCTGTCAGTGATGCCACAGGTGCCCAACAACAGCTCAGCATAGCGCCCCCACTGTCGTTGCAGAATAATGTCGATATCAAGCTGTTCATTGTCTATGAAGATGTGCTGCATGCAGCCGTGGAAGCGGTTCAGCTTGGTCTCACACTTTCTTATTGTGTTGTTGGTTTTCGGACAACCTGAGTGCAGGAAAGTGAATGTATGAATTAGACCGTACAGATTTGTAAGTTGTTTTCAGGAGTTGTCATCATCTCACCTCCAAAAAAGTAGCGGTCTCCCGTCCGAATTGTGAAAGGGTTGGTGATCTTTAGTGGAGAGCTCTCCTCCTCATCAATTGTGAGGGTCAGCAGGTTGTCTCTGGCTGCCAAATCCACCGTATGCCAGTAACCATCATTGAGCCTATAGCCTAGGGATTGGAGAAATGCCTGTCATGCTATGATACTGTATGCTACAATCAGATTCAGTACAGACCATGCATAATACATAATGCATCATTCATCATTCATCACTGCCCGCGCCCTGCATGGTAGCCGGCTGCCATCCGAGTGTGAGTACATGAATGAGACTGTTAGCTAAAACCCAACCCCCAAACAGGGATTGTCCAATCATAGCTTAGCAACCATAACTAGGCTTGGCATGTTAGCTATCAGTGGGCTACCTCCGGGTCTGAAAATTTAAACCAATGCGTAAGTGCCTTAAACTTACATTCTTTTTAATAGCCAGCAGGGGGCGACACCTGTGGTTGCAAAAAGAATATATAGAAGAAAATGTATAGAAGTCTATGAGATATGAGCCTACTTCTCACTTGATTTATTACCTTAGTAAACATCGTAAACATGAGTTTATGGTCCCAATCACTAGTTTCAAGTCTTCTTCAATACAGCATGATGTTCATTTAGTCAATTATGGACCCATTCAGAGTCAAATAGACCATAAAGCAGGGTATGCTTTAGGGCGTGGCTACCTTGTGATGGACAGGTCGCTTTCCGCCCTGGGAGTTGTCCGTGTTTTCGTCTTACAACTTTAACCCTTTCACCTTGTGTTTTCAGTTCAAAAATGTTCTATTCAGCGTTCTGTTGTACTTAGTTCCACCCTCTCATGTCACTACTGGTTGCAAAAAAACAAGATGGCGACGGCCAATATGCCGAACTCGGTATCTAATGAGTTTGTAGGTTAGTGTCTTTTTTGGCCTTTGCAAAACCAAAAGCACAAGAGCAAACGTGTAAGGAATAACTAAACAGTTTGTTTATCTTCTCTAACACAAGGTTAGCCCCAGCAGTCTTTTAGCACGATATCAGGGAAATGTTTAAGAGCCTTTTTTCAGGGTTATCAAATCAGCTGGAAACACTAAAATGACATTCTTCTCTCTGAATTTTAGCATTAACATTAGGATAGCTAGCTAGCTACAACTGAAGGAATATGTCATTTCAGCTGACAAAATCCACGGCTGTTAGCTAGAAATGAGACGTGAGCTTTTGTCTACCTCTGTCTGAAATCAAGGACCATTGTGCTAAAACAGATTATGAATTTCAAGTAGTAAATTTGCCACCTTTATCCCTTCCTTTATCACATGTGTGCGTGCAGAAGGGAAAGCTAGACAGGCATAGCAACAGTAACTAAGGGGTGGGGCTTAGCAAGCTGTTAATAGCATGAGGCATTCGGCATTGTATTTTTCCAAAATCTTTAGACTTAATCTTTTCTGTCATATCTGACAAGGTCGAAAATTGCATAATCCCACCTGCAGCAAACTGGAGTTTCTTCTTCCCAGGCTGGAATATAGTGACGTTGATCTGTCCCTCGCTTAGGCCCAGCTCAAGGGCACCCAGGTCATCGGCAAACCGTGTGAACATTAGCAGCCCTGTGTAGTCCCACGAGCGGAACTTAAACTTGACAAACATACGAGGCCTCCTGAAGAAGCCCGGCACCTGCAGGTAGTTGTTGGGTCCGGCAAAAGTCATCGGTTTGAGCAGAATGTCCCTGCAGAAATATTGCATCTTTTTCTGAGGGGCAGAAAGAGAAAAATCAGACCTCACCTTACTGTGAAAAGTACTAAAGTAATGTTTAATTACAATTATAGTGATCATCAGAGACTGTGATAATAATGGATTGTACCTTTCGTGGGATGCGTATGTCATCTTCTTCTCTCTTAGCCTTGTAGATGATGTTGACATCATTGATGAAGACGTTCTCCAGGCAGCCACGGAAATTTGGTGTAGTGGGCAGATGAGGCACATTTTTCTCTATGACACCTCCTACATATAACTATAAGAAAAGTATTAAGTCATCATCATTACCTAGAAAATGAATGCACAATTTAAATAAATGAAAGTTGTCTTGAAGGTTTAAGTAAAATTCATTTGGAAGTATCCTCCAAAGAAGCGATCAGTAAATGTATTCAGCATGCAGCTCATTGATCATTTCCTTTACTTATCGCAGCCTTCGGTTTACATTTTATCCTGTAACTATGCATAGATATGACCTGTTTATGAGGTACCTGTGTATCCAGATCCAGGTGTGTAAACTCTCCTTTACAGATGGCTGTGACTGCGTGACTGTCCACTGTGAAGTTCACCTGCCGACCGGAGCGTATGATAGTGACATAGTGCCAGTGTAGGTCATCGAGAAGGCTGCCAGCAGTCAGTGTAGTTCGACCATCTATTTTGTGTACTACACTGCTTCCTGAAACACAGAAGGCGAGGAGTAAAAATAAAAACGAATGCTCAAATCGGCTCTAAGTAATGGAAAACCGAGAGAAAACACTGAACTGTATAGGGCTTCAGTCAACAATCTAACCAGCAATATTGAGATCTCTCCCCCAGACAACTTGGCCTTTTCTCTCTACAACAAGATCTCTTCCATGAATTTCAACATTATGGGCTGCCCCTGTGGGCATGTCTATATTAATAATATATATATTTTTTAAAGGGAGACACACCAGGTGAATATGGTAAAATATTTAACTCATAGATCTCACCATAGTTGATTACTTACATTAAGACAATTATTTTCTGTATTACAAGTTTTGTGAAATGTTATGTTTAAATATGCAAATGAGGCATTATCTTATTATATATGTGCTAATATGCATTCATTACCAGAACAAAAATCTACACATTGGATAAAGCCAGATTCAAAATTTGTATTTCATTTTGTTGACTTATTAGACTCAAAGGTTTTTACAGAGGGGATTTGAGATATCTCTTTTTATCACTCCATAAATCAGAAAATACTGTCACCATGTTTTTAGGAATAAAAATGATCTATAAATCAGGCTATGAATGATATATGAACAAACCCCTCTGTAATAACCTTCAGAATATACATGTAGATAGGAATGAAACTGGAAAGTTTGGTGCATTTTTGGCTCAGAGTCTGAGAAAAACCTCATTTTGAGAAAACGGCCCCAGTTGATTACTTACATTAGGACAATTATTTTTTGTATTACCAGTCTTGTGAAATGTTATGTTCAAATATGCAAATGAGGCATTATCTAATGCTAACTTTTGGTGAATTTAGGAGAAATCTACAGACACAAATTAGAAAAGTAGTAAAATAAACCCCTTAAATGTGTATTTTGGGTGTTTTGTTTCCACTCGTCTGAAAGAAGACATGTTATGGAAGCCAAATAGCCCGAAATCTCAAAATTGACCAGTGCATGAAAAGTTTTGTTTTTGCCTGGGGTGTCTGTAAACTTTATTTATCTCCGGCTGTACCTAAGCTGATGTGCAGGTAAAGACGGCCTCTCTTCAGCTCCAAGGTTAAGAGGTCTCCTTGAATCCCCTCGCTGTGTAACAGCAGACCATCCTGCTCCAGAGTCTTGAAGTTTATGGCAATGTGGTCGTGTTGTGTACGGGATCTCTTTTCTGGGTACATGTAGGCCAATGAGTCGTCCCCGTTGTACTGTAGCACATAGGAATCTGCAGACACACATTTCAAAATGGGCTCACTATTTCCAAAATCACTACAGAGGATGTGACGTGTAGTTTAAAGTCTTATGTAGCTGAGGTTTTAAGGATTATCTGAGTAAATGCTACATGGCACATTTCCTGGAGCTCATCAGATATGTTTTCTTTAGCATGATGTTCCTGAGTATGAATCAGGTGATACTGAGCTTAGTCATTTATTAACTAGGAACATATTGTAGCACTTAGTGGCATAAGATAAAATACGATTAAGTGGAGGGATTGTCGAATGTCCTTGGATGTGAATCAGAGACAGTAAATCCCTGGGTAGCGCCGTCCATCGGTCATTTTTACCATAAGAGCAGCCAAACAGCTCCAGCCTCACGCCGATCTTCCCTCCGTTCTCTGTGTTCCACGCCAGAGGCAGCAGTCGAATGTGTTTAGCAGTAAAGGCGTAATGGAAGACATTCCTCTTGATCTGATAATAATTCCAGTTCGCAGGCAGCGTCTGCAAACAGATGAGGGCGGAGAATAGCGGAGAGAGTTATTGAGTCACTGCAATATTGTTCACGCTTTATTAAGGGGCTGGAGATGAACTGATGATGAGATTAGCTTTGGCAGTGTTGAGAGGGATAATATGCTGTGCTGTCTTTGTTTCAGTGCCAGTGACAATGACTTTAATAGAACACACAGTGAATCGGCTGTAAAGATTACATTTGACTAGTTAATCCTCGCCTCATCCCTGTTATGGCCCTCATCCCACCCCAGCCATCCTGGCTCATTGACACCTACAGAGTTTCCTCCCATCTGGATGTACGGTGTCCAGGAGTCCGGTCGGTCGCCATAGAGCAGTTTGTACTTGGTGATCCAGTCATATGAGTTGAAGGTCCCCTGGGTGGCGATGGCCACCAGACGATACTTCCTGCCCAGGTTAACCTGCAGCCATGGCTGTCTGTCCCTGGGGGATGGGGACCAGCCACTGCTGCCTGAGGGGGAGAAAGAGGAGTGTTTGACTGGAGGGGTGACAGATCATATACAGTTTGACTGGAATGAAATTATGACCAAAGCTATTGTGACATCAACTGAACTTGTAACTTACAGTATGGCAGCCATTGTAAACTTCTGTCAAATTTAGGGGAACTCCATTGAGCTGGTAAAGTTCTTCTAGGGGGCATTTTGACTTATAATGTAATGTCATTAATGTGCGTGCAGACCTAAATGGGCCAGGGATGTTATTAATGTTTTTTTAGTTACTGTACACTTGTGCTATTCTTTCTGTGATATGTTAAAACATCTGCCATTAGAAAGGTCTGTAAGGTGAATGGTGTGAAATCATGGGTGAACTCAACACAACTTACCGTACAATTTGGCAAAATTAGCCGAGTAAAGAAAGTTATATCTTGAGGAGGCGAGGAAGGAGGAGGCGTAGAGCCCGGACACCAGCGGATCAACACATTCTCCTGCAGTGACAATAAGAAAGACACCAAGGTCACGAGTTATTAAACACTTCTCGTAATGCAGCATTCACACATCGCTTTCAGATTGATACAGTTCTGGGCGACAACGACTGGCACAGCTTGATAAGAAAAGACCATTTGTAGTTTAATTAGAGACTAGTGCATGCTCCATTACACATAAAATACAAATTTGAACGGATCAATCCAATTAAATCCAAAGCGTAGCACAAACACGTTTAGTCTTTCTGCTGGTAAAGGTGTAAAGAGGGTGAGGTGACAGATTTATGTTCCACAGTAAAGCACAGTCCCTAAATAGCCTCTTTGTAAGATGGTGGACCAAGACTTATAAATCTAACAAACTGTCCTGACATGTAGTCTGAGCGTGCATCATCTTTGCATTTCTTCACAGGATGGGTGGGACGAAAAGTGAAATATGAGACTGACAGCTACTGATTATACACACTATCTCTGAGATAAACACCTCCTTCCTGTTTCAAAATAGGTCTGATCCTGTGTTGCCCTGTGTTGCAGAGGCAGAATAAAAATGTTGCTGCGTCACATGAATGTCTTTGTGGGTGTGTGTACAAGTACGTGCCCGTCGGTGCCTGCACGTCCGTGTAATTTCTTGAAAAAGTACATGCTGTTTCATGGGCAGTAAAGTCGAAGGCCAACTGAGACTGTCACTTTGTCATGTTGAGTTGTTCTGCATGTGGTTATGAGACCGATAGGACCATCACCCATCTGCTGAGGCACGCTCCCTGCAGCCCACGACTATTAAAACTGACCATAATTCTAGCTAATCTTCCTTGTGTCACTGCTGCGGATAAATGCGCGATGCCCTCACCTCGAGCTGCAAGAGAAACGCTGTCTCATTTTAAGTGCCAGTCTTTAGCACTCCTAAAAGATTTAACAAAGATAGGCTAAAAAATATAGATGGATTGGGTTTTACTGGAAGGTAAGCAGATACAAAGAAAGAAAGGTTTAATCTGAGTGCACAAGACTAAACTAAATCTGACCTTCCTCTTCCTCTTCCCTTATCAGTATAATCCTCTCTAAGCCTTTGGAGTTGTTAACTAGTAAATGGGAGTTCTGGCATTCTTACAATCATAGAGGTCATGGAGCACAGGAAAAAAAACATTGTGCTGCTTTTAAATGGGGTCCCCTTTTGTGGTATTCACAACCTCGTAAGTGGAAAGTTTCTGAAAGCTCCGAGTTCACGAGTTGTGACGTGTTTGTTGACATTGTCAGAAATGGCGGAGGCCCTGGAAGTTCGTCATTCGGTGCATAATAATATTTATTATATTGTTTTTTCTTCATAATTTTATAATATGTTCGAGAAAAATGTTGATATTCCCAACGGCCTCATCTTTTTCCTCTGTCATTATACCTTTGCATTTACTGCATTATGTTACCCACTTGCCAGCTTGCTAAATTTTTAGCCTATGTTGCTTCTAGACGCCGACAGTAACGTTAATATTGCCGTTGCCTAGCAGCGATGTTCTCACGACTTAACCACTTGAACTTCAAGCATATTGGCTTCGTTCAAAATCGCATACTATGCACTACATACCCAATATGTGTACTATCATTCAACATACTTTTATGTGAAAAACAGTAGTATGTATCTTTTCAGACGCAATTAGCAGTAATATACGTGTAACCATGTTAACCCATGCCAGCCTCATGTGACCAAAACGACGGTTTGTGAGAATCAAAGTCTGAATTAATTTAAAATATATGTTGTTATGCCTAGCTAAGTGATATCTAATACTTACAGTTTAATTGAAGTTATAGTATTGTCATTACAGGGCTGTCCGTCAACGTCTGTTATGAATGTTGTCGTTACTACCACATTGCATTGTGGGATATTTATGCCGCCGTAGTGTCTAGCGTAGCATACTGTACTATTTCACCTGAAACAGTATGCAATTAACATACTATTGGTTTCATACTAAGGTTTTGAGCCTACTAAATGTTTTTTTTTAGTGTACTAAACAGCGTGTTAGTTTGGAATTTTGGACTCAACCGTTGTGTACACGACTTCCCATGTTTTAACCACGAGTTCCATTCACAGGCAGCATTAGTCAGAGGCTAGAAACAGGATACTTAGCAGAATTAGTATGCAGGCTGCAGATGGAGCAAGATGAGGAAAGGTGCTGCATAGACTCGTATTCTTTGATAACTTTGTCAGGGAGCAGGAGACTGAGTGATCACAGCAAATTCTGCAGAGACGAGGAAGTGGAGAGCTGCCTTACACTACCTTAAATAACACGTGAAACATTTGTGAGCCATTATACAGCACCAAAACACCATTTTCTGCCTGAATGAGTTAGTCACATGGGCATGACTTCTGTCACCTTTCATGCAAGGACGCGCAGCACATTCAGGTGGAGGAAATGTGCTGAGCAAGTGAAACATGACCTTGACTTTCCGCCTCTCTCTCTGCCTCCCTGAGAGGCTTTCTCACCATCTCTATCATACAGAATTTCCTGCTATACTGCAGCTGCATAGATGGTCGATAAAAGATCTCTGCTGCATGCATTGCTCCATTACTACACTGTAGTGTAGAGCCATTTCAAATGATCCAAATGGCTATTCAAACCAAATATTTAGAAGCCGTGCTGCAGTTACACAGGCAAAGCTCATTTGCTGCGAATGGCTTAAGGTGTATCGATTTGTTTTATTTCCTCAATTAGTAGTAGAGGAGGGGAATTTGACTTTAAATGTGGAGAGCAGCTCGGTCCCAGGCGACAGCAGGTTAACCCAGGCCACACAGCTCCTCCTTATGGCAAGACTGTCACGCACTCTTATTCAACGTCTTGCTTCCTTCCCCTCACTCTGAGTCCTCTCTCTTTTTTATCTCCATTAAATCTTTCTCGCTCTCGCTGCGTCCCATTACCTCATCTCGCTATTTTTTTACTTCTCTCTGCCTCTCTCTCCCCAAGTGGGCGTTGTCGTCATGATGCAGTAGCTAAAGTGTACCTGAAGCCTGTGCAGAGCATCCAGCATCACCTTGTGATCCTGCATTCCCCCCCCCTCCCTTCTCTGCACCACACAGAGTAGTGTCTCTCTCTCTCCATTTATCATTGAGAGGCTGTGGGGAGCTCTAGCAGCACTCTTTGCTGAATCATCATTCTGCTGGTTGGTCTGTCTGGGCTGACACATCATTACAGCTGGTTGCATACAGTATGCAGAGAGGCACCTCCTCTGCCTTGTCACTATAGCCCGCGATGCGTGACAGCTGAGCATTCAGACGGCAAACCCAGATGCCAACCGAATGCAGATGCCCATGAACAACATGTCAACAACACTGCTGCGAATACAGCTACAGAACAGCAGTAGAAATATAGCATGCCCTGTTAATGATAAATCATTCATGCCCAGGCAGGCATCACAGTGGGTGGTGTCTGCCATGCGGCACATCACAATCACATTCAGACTTAAAGTCAGAGCTTCATTTTCTTTCTAAATGGCTAGGTTTCCACACAGATGCTCTTCCTTTTCTATATCAATTCCCCTCACATGGACCAAACAGCCTCCTGCTGCTTGGGCTGCACATGCATCACTCCCTCCTAACCCAAACACACACACACACACACACACACACACACACACACAAAGACACTTTACAGAGTGAGTCTCAGCCCCACCCCAGGCTGGGTCACCATGCTCTGGGATCTGAGGCTCCATTTTAGTCTGGCACAGCTCCAGAGAGCAGATATACAGTCGGCCCGGCTAATAAAGTACCAACAGGATCCACAACAAGCAACACCCACAGGCCCCCACTTACTGGAGAACACTCTGTGATCCAATGACGTCTACAAAACTTCCACTCAAATGCAGTCTTTTTTGTTCATTCACTTTTTAACAAACTACAGTAAGATAGCACCATTCATCTCCCAGCATTATGTAACAGAGCTTCTAGTAATCAGCAGCATCATATCATCCATTTTTCATTGTTATTTCCCTTTTAATAACTTAACAGAGGGAGCTCAGAAAACCTGCTGTGTAAATACAATTGTGTATAAGAAGTCACATCTTATAAAACATCCCTCCTCCCTGATCTCTCCCGCACTGATATCAGAAACTCATGAGTCATGCAATGCAGTTGTTTGGGGGTTAATTAACAGTCAGAAACCCTGTGAAGTCATCCTGACACTGACAACAGGCATGAAGCTCATTAGTATGCACAGAAAGCTCTGCGATAGAAGCACAGCCTCATAGCTCCTTTTTCTCAAATCCAATTTTAGCCCCAAACACAGCCCCACCTCTGTCCAACTAAAACCCGGCACTACTGATCTCACAGATTTCCCTGCCAGGTGAATCGTGTGCAGGATGCAGGGATTTATTTATGGACAGGTGGTGATGGTGGCTTCCCAAAAAAAGTACTGCAGTGGGCTGGTCCCGGTCAGAACGCTGCGTCCTGCTCTCTCCTTCTCTCTCCCTCAGTTTGAACATGTGTTCAGTGCATTTTAAACCCAACAACACAATCAATTTGGAGATCATTATTTTATAATTACTAAAACAAAACCGACTCTCGAATAGCATCGTGCATTTTTGCAAAGAAGTCGAGAGTTGAAGCCACACACTGGTGCAGAATAAACTTGCAGTGCTGCGCTGAGAGGAAGCACTGCAATGCAGACAGTGACATCCATGCGCACCTCCTGCAGGACCGACGCGGTTTGCTGCTGCACTTTTCTTTTTTTTAGTGTGATCCCATAAAACAATGCATTACTGAAATTACAATAGCCAAGACAAACAGTGACATTTAATGATCTGTACTTCATTTAATGATCGTGTTGCCCTTCAACCATCTCATCACCTGCAGGGTACATTTTGCTCTCCGGTTGGTATTTTCCACTATGTTATCTTGCAACTTTTTCATACGATACGATCAGAACGCTAAACAATATACAGATAAGGCAAGTATATACACTTTGAAATATTTTTAATAATATCCATAACAGCCAATAATAGATGCCGTTTCAACAAGACTTACGTGATGAGCAATGTTGAAAACCCAAAAATAAGAGGCATATGCTCAGTATTTTGCAAGTCATCCTTCACTTAGGACGCGTTTCTCCGCACAGGCTTATGTTAATTGGATGGTAGATTGTTCCGCAGCATCCTCTCTCACCCCCCTTTTAGCCCAACTTTAACTCGCGCAGCTCCAACTCCTCTTCCCGGGATCTCGGGCAGCCTCTACCGGGGCGGGGACGCGCATCGGATGCTGGTGCTGATGCTGCGCTTCGACGAGAGCGCGCACTTCTTCTTTAACGTATAAAATGTTTAATTCACATGGCCGTCATGTAATGGTGTGGCTCCGGATGTAAGTCTGCATATGTGTAAAGTAGCAGTTTTGTATAGGCCAGGTGATGGGATTCCTGTGCGTCTGGAGTCTGGATGCAGGAGGAGGCTGTGATGGGAGGATGGGGGAAAAAAACTTTTTCAGTCCACAG
Source organism: Sebastes umbrosus (assembly GCF_015220745.1). NCBI lineage: Eukaryota > Metazoa > Chordata > Actinopteri > Perciformes > Sebastidae > Sebastes > Sebastes umbrosus. Next base: position 20,067,273 of record NC_051282.1, on the reverse strand, counting down.
CAGAGTGATGGTGTTTTTCCAAAACAATGACGAATAATATTAAGTTTTCTCCAATCTCCAAATAAGTCTGGTCAAAAATGTTCCATCTGGGATGTGGATCACATCACCAACGCATTAAAGATGTATTCCTCTTCTCTTCTTCCCTCTGGCGTCTCATATCGTCCTTTAGGCACACTTTTTGTGGCTGCCAACTGGAGAGCACTGCGCTAGGAGATGATTAAGAAGTCTCTCTCTCTCTCCAGGAACGTAGATCTGAAGTTGAACCCCAGAATAAGATGGAAGTTTAATATCCTGAATCAGCAGCAGGACCATATAGAATGACAGCAGACCAGCAGGCTAAACAACAGTTCTCTCTCTGACCTTGTCCAGGTACTCTGTTCATGACAGTATGTTCACAAACAGAGAAGAACAGGTTACAGGATGATGATGATGATGATGATGATGATGCCAGCTGTGCCTGAACTCAGACTCACATACACACACACACAAACAAGGGGGGTGGGGGCGGGGTGAGACTGAGGCAGAGGGGGATTTGTGGCAATGGGTGGCACATTGACCACAAAATAAAAAAGGCTTTGAGATTAAGAAGTGGGTTTATGGGACGGCAGTGTGTCAGTGATGATGCGAGATTGAATGCCTGGGCCAGCGTGGGATTTACCGTGTTTTCAATCAAATCAGATTGTCAGTTTGTAAGCTCCCCGCCGCTGGCTTTCCCCCCTGAAATAACCATAAGAGTATAGAATTATATCTGCTTAGAGAAGACAATGGCAAACAGAAGAAAATGACAGCGGGGAGTAAAGTAGGACATTAAATCAGCAGGGGAAACTGGCTGCAGATGCAAAGGTAGTATATTTAACTGACAAGAGATGGGTACAGAAATGATTTGATGAGGTTTTCAGTTTGGTCTACTGCAATTTTCAAATCCCATGATGAGGAGGAAATCGCAATATTTGTTGAAATGTGTGTCAAAATACCATTTTAAATTAAATATTGTGGTGCTGCAGAGATGTCCTGGCCTACACATCATATTCTACAGACGTCAGAAAACATCTTTGTTTGGTACAGATCCCTGCAAAAATCACACTATAATCATTTTGAGATGTTTTTCAATGAAAATGAGAATAATGATTAAATTATTAGTAATGATAAAATAAAAGATCATTCCCTCTAATATCGCAAATCATATCGCAACTGCAATATCAGTCAAAATAATGGCAATTCGATATTTTTCAAAATCGTGCAGCCCTAGTTTTTGATATATATGAGAGGATTTCTTATTGATAGTGTGCAGTGATCCATATTATTTCACAGATATACAGTACTTACTCAAACAAGGTACAATGGCATATATAAGTGTGTAATTATCCCATGCTACTGCCATGTTTTATATAGTTTATCATACGTAAAACAAGCAAATAGCATTATTGTGTTTCTTCAGTGAGTTAGACAACATTAGTGAACGAGTTTAAAACCAGATGTTGTCCTCTGATAAGTGCTGCTCTGTTGTCTTCAGATAACATGTGCAGTACACACAAACACACCCCTCTCCCTCCCTGCACGTAGCTTATAGATGTGAGGGGTCGTGGTTAGGCTGGATTACCATCTGTTTCCCCATTGACCTTTTATATTTGACCTTATAGTAACCATGGAGACCTAATAAGGTCTGGTTGGGGTTACACCACACATCTGTGGAAAAAACAACACAAAGGCTCAAGTGATAAACTGATTAACAACCAAAGCAGCCAGAGGCAGAATTCCCAGCAAATATAATTCAGGCTTTCTAACGCTCAATCTCACAAAGTCGTGGTCATTTTTGGCATAATGTTTGCTGCAAAATCTACAAAATCAGTCCGCTTATTTTCATTTTTCAAGTTTCAAGGTTCTTTATTTGGTCTCAGCTTCAACAATGCTCATAAAATATGTATATATACAAGGGGAAATCACACAAGTAAAAGCAAAAACAAAATGATAATTTAATGCATAAAATAGTGCAGTTGAAATATAGGGCTTAAATATAAACATAAGTAAATATAAAAAAGTAATGTAAATTTGTAATTTTGTTGACGACAGTATTTCAGATGGGAAAACTGAATGTAAAGAGGATGTAGTATGTATATGCATGATGAGAAGTAATAGTACACAGAGGTGTAAACAGGAATGTAGTACGTAATAACGAGAAGCACTAAAACTATATATATACACAGACGTAGACAGGAATGTAGTATGTATAGAGAAGTAATACATATATATATATATACAGGTGTAACAGTTTGTAAAACAGTATGTAAAGTATATAAAGGTAAGGTGACAATGGTCACTTTATGTGAATTGTTCTGCCAGTGCGGGTGAAATAATTCTAACTATTCACAAAGAAGGCTGGTAAAGAAATTAATGTCTTTAAAATATCTTATTAATAATAATAATAATAATAATAATAATAATAATAATAATAATAACTAGAATGGCACTCAGAGAGCGCAGACCTCCGCCAAGGTGCCCGAGTACGATTGCCCCCCCTCTCCGTTCAGTTTGCGCCATCATCCACCTGTATTTTGTTTATGTTGAGATCAGCTGTACGTAGCGAGGAAATCGTAAAACGCTTCATTCAAACTGGACAGAAACAAAATAAAACTCACCTACACCGTCGTCATTATTCTTTCCAACAATCAGAAAGTGTGCTTTGGTCGAACTCAACTGTAATTTCACACAGTTTAATGTGAAAAAACGCAGAATCTACATTTTACATATGAGTCAATACAGGATTAAATAGCTTGTTTAGACCGATAAGTTCAGTTTTAATTGAAACATACATTCAATCAATAAGTACTAATTAAGATAAAATGTGGATCATAAAGAATTAACTTTTTTTGCGCATTCATTCCTGTGCATTTGAACTAAATTTGCATCTTTGCAGTTTGCAGCATCAGTTTCAGAGTCAAACCACAATTGACCACTAGATGTCAGATTACGCTCACACATGGTTCTCGGTTTCTCACACCTATGTCAGCTTGCTGGTGTCCGACTCTCTCCCACAGTCTATTCATTACTTAACTTTATTCTGCAGATCTTAAATGATGTTTCATGCTGCCAAAATGCATTGAACCTGTAAACCTCTAAATTATAAATGCATAATGATCTTTGGGTTAATGAAATGAGTCTGAGAGGATAATATGCCGAGCAGTTACCGAAAAACAAAGCTGGAAAATATGTACGTGCACCAAGATCTACTTTTAACCTTTTTTATTTTTATCCCACTTTAAACTAAACAAACACAAATGCACACACTAGAGCTGCAAATATTAATGAATTAATTGATTAGTTGTCAACTATTAAAATAATCGCCAACTATTTTGATAATTGATTAATCGGTTTGAGTGTTTTTTGAAGGAAAAAAGGTCTAAATTCTCTAATTACAGCTTCTTCAATGTGAATATTTTCTGGTTTCTTTACTCCTCTATGACAGTAAACTGAATATCTTTGAGTTGTGGACAAAACAAGACATTTGAGGACGTCATCTTGGGCTTTGGGAAACACTGATCAACATTTTCTGACAGTTTATTGGCCGAACAAGTAATCGATTAATTGAGAAAATAATCAACAGATTAATCGAAAATTTAAATAATCGTTAGTTGCAGCCCTGACACACGCACACACACTGTTAAAGGTCACGCTCTGTCTTCTTTTAAAAACACACACACTTGCACAAACAAACTCCCAGGTGGAGACCCGTGACGACCTTGTTTCTCACAGGGATTATTTTTTTTTGGAATCAGATTGTTCTTTGGTCTGCCCCCATTAGCATTGTGTGTATTTTCCATAGGGGTGCCACTGTACACTGCATAGGAGATGTGCTGAGGGTACGAGCATAAAAACACATATAAACACGTCCTCACACATAGACACAATCTGCCAAAACCCACAACCACGGGCACGCAAACACACTCCGACTCACGCCCAGATGTTTCCAAGAGATAGTGTTGCTGATCTGTTATCATGGCTGACTGCTACTTGTCATGAAGATGGATGAAGGAAGTTTTGTGTGGGTAGCGCTGGCTTTATTTATGTGTATCTGATGTGTCAAACACAAAACAGTAGTGAGTAACGCTGAAGGTGGCTGGTTTGAAAATCTGTGTCTGTAAACTGAGGTATTTAGCAAGATTCTATTCTAGTCCAACTCTAAGACAAGTGTTTATTATGGCCACCATCTATGATGAACCTGATGTCCCTGCATACTGGCGGGTGAGCTGCTATTAAAACAGTTTGCTCTCAGGTGTCCAAACACCTTGGTGACCTCCTGCTGGTTCCCCAGCTGGGGAATCTCAGACTGGGATCTGACCTCTGAAGATCTCCCCCCATTGTTGGCTCAACTGGTGTGTCCAAGACAGCTGCTACAACCTGTTGGACCACTCACACTTCAGAGTGGGCACACCAACACACTCAGTTTAGGACACAGACGGGGGTGATAGGAATGTTACTAGAGCTGCAACAATTAATGCATCGAGTCGACAACTATTCCATTTTTTAATCTCTGATATATCTAGTTTTTGTTTTTTTGAATTTAAGCTTTTTCTACATTCATATTTTCCCGTCTTGTAATCGTATTATTTTAGCATTATTGTTTCTCTTTGTTTTAGCCATTTGTTCTGTTGTAACGCACTTGTCCACTGTAAAGCCTTGTTAAAGATACAGTGTGTAGGATTTGGCGGCATCTAGGGGTGTGGTTGCAGATTGCAACCAACTGAGTACCCCTCCGCTCACTCCGCCCCTTTCAAGACAGCGGTAAAGTGAGCTGCCGAGTGCAAAACTGTGGTAACGCCGTTCGCCTCGCTCAGAGGCCATCCTCACCATAATAACACAACTTTAGAAGCAACGGAAGTCAGACGGCGGCTGGCGGTACCACAGATTCACAAGCGTGTTGGAGAACTACGATGGCCTTCAGGTGACTTAAAAACATGAAAGTCTCTCTCTAGAGCCAGTGTTTGGTTTGTCCATTCTGTGCTACTGTAGAAACATGGCAGACCAACAAGGCGGACTCCACGAAGACAACCCGCTCCCTATGTAGATATGAAGGGCTTATTCTAAGCTAACAAAAACACAATGATTATTAGTTTCAGGTGATTATACACTAATGAAAACATAGTTATGAATGTTATATTCCAGTTCTGCTAATAGATCCCCCGAAATGTTACACACTGTTCCTGTAACGTCAAGAAAAAATCAGAGATGTAGCAATAAGAGATCTAGTCAATGTCCTCCATCCAGTTTGAAAGGTTAATCATATGTGTCTGCCTGTAAGCCATCTAAGCTCTCATCAGATTCCACTTAACTCTGCTCAAACAACCGAGTGATGTCGGTGTGTTGAAGTACAAGTTGTGACACCTATTGCTGTGACTGACCAAATTCAGACTCCTATTAATGAACACACAAACGCTGACATACATTTTCAAAGTTGATTTAACCACATAGGACACACAGAAGATGAATGCACAGCGACAGCTCCACAAAGACGACAGCACTGACACCTGCAATAAGTTTAAATACCAACAACAGCTGCAGCCTATAGTGGAGATGCATGGAGCTGAGACACTTTTGTTTCTCATGTTTGCTGCCAACACCAGCACACACACACACACAGAAGTTCACACATACACAGATGCAGCAGAGCCACAGCCAGTGACACACACACACACACACACACACACACCACTGGGTTGTGTTTCCCTCACCCGGCAGACAAGCCGCAGTTATTTAGTCTGCCTCCCAGTTTGTTTGCCCACTGTCTTCTCTCTTTTGTTGCTCTGCTTTGGGCTTTGTTTGATGTGAACTGCTGACTGTAGCAAATGACAGTTGCAGCTGGGAGGATGATGAGTGAGGATGAAAAGGGTCATGCAAGGTGGCCAGGTTGGATAAACAGCTAATGTTTGTGTTCAAAAAGCGACAACTGAATGGTTCCCTTCATAGTCAGTCACAAGAGGACGCTGGGAAGTCATCCAAACTGACTTGGACAAGAGTTTTCTCACGTTTGCAAGCAGTAATGCAATGGATGTTTCTTAAGGCCAGTCATTTCTTAGAAGTTCTGCTGGCTCTTTTCTACAGTTTACTGTGTTATGCACACACACACACACACACACACACACACACACTCTGAGATATCTGGCCAGACATGCAAACTGTGTCCTTCCCCTCCCCAGCTCAGTTCCTTGGAGTTGAGCCCCAGTAAAGTACCTTTGGCAGCAAGGCAACAGAACGGCTTGTCCTCTCAATGCTTACAGCCTGCAGGTGGGTTGGGGGTTGGGGCATCTGGAGGCTAGAGATCGGTGCAGCTATAAGGCCTATTTCTTATAACAATTATAGTGTAGCAACTTAAGCCCTGTTTCCACCACAGGGACTTTGAAAATTAAGTTCTGGGGACATTTTACGGGGACTTTTTACCCCCAAAAATGTACTTTCTGATAGTACCAGAACTTTTGGGGTGGAGTTTGTAGGGAGGACTGTCGCTGATTGGTGGAACACACACATAGCACCACTGCTTCAACTGTACCGCTTCATTCATAAAACAAAAACAAAACTTTGTTTGATAACATTAAAAATAAAGTTAGGCTCTTCTGTCGGCCTCCTGACTCATTTAAAAAAAGAGAAAAAGAGAGAGAGATCATGCGAGCGACCTGAGAGAGCGAGCGGTAGAAGAGAGAGGAACGTAGCGCAGCTGTGCTGTTAATAAAAGTAGAAGAGAATAAGTTTGTTTCACTGCGTTAATGTTCTAAAGCAAAAATAAATAACTCTCAAAAACTCCAGAGATGATTTACTGTGGAGACGGACACTCTTGGTTTGATTTTCTTCTGCTGCATTTCATTCACATCCAACGTACATCAGTAAATATATGCAGTAGTAAATATCGTCGCAGTGAGACAAAATGTTTTTTTGCCAGAGTGTTTTGTTTAGATGAAACAGACGGGCACACTGAACTGCAGGCTGCAGAGTGTGTTTACTGCTGTGACCACCAGCAGCCCTCGTCCCATGACATGTTGCTTTTTTATACGTCAGCAGACTAGTTTGCCTAATCTTCGCAGGTCTTTAGACCGCGGTGGAAACACAGACAACAGTGGGAAGGAACCTTTTAGCTTAGTTGAAACTACTAAAAGTCCCGGGAACTTTTGAGGGAAATCTAGCTTTAGTTTGTCTCCTCTGCTTCCTGTGGTCAAACAGACAAAGAGAGATCATTAGCTGTGGTGGGAGTGGATATTGTGCCTGATGATGAACCATTGGTGAACAAGCCTATATCCACAGGGCCAAGCCCATGGGGAGTTTGTGGTATACAGTGTGTGAGTGAGGATGTGAGTTTGGGGTAGGGGGGAGGGTGCAGAAATAAAATACAGCCCTGCTGCTCCTTGCAGGGTTCACCCTCTGCATCTATGAATGTTACTCTCGGAGGTCACAGCGCCTAGCAACCGCCTGGATCAGGAAACACGAGACAACACACAGTCAAGACGCACACATACACAGTTTATATAGTAGCATACACTTTCCTAAACACACCCAGATTAAACTAACTTTGTTGACATGCTGTGATGATGTCTCTTCAGTCTGCATGACTGACGTAGTTATCTGAGATCAAATCGCTGAATCATCTAGAAGGCAGAACAATATTTCTATTTTTGTCTATCACGGCCCCAGTTGTTACCTTTTAGTCAATAACAGAAGATTCAAAGGGGAAAAAAGTATGTATCAGGCCATTAAATAGGTGTTATCGTTCTCTATAAGCACCATAAATGTGGGTCAGTAGGGTCCTGCTACACCCAGTATTAGGTTTTATCACCTATTCACATGGTAGATCACCAAAATAAGGCATTTGTGCAGTGCAGTGTGTGGGCTAATGTGAGATATTAACAGTTCAATAAATATAGAGGAATGTTTACATCACCTTTAATGCAAAAATCATTGGAACATTAATTTAAAAAAGGCCATGAACTGCAATGCTAGAGTGCATTGTTGTGGCTATCTTTAGTCGTCATTGTTCTTATCTTTACTTAACTTACTTTCTGTCAATAACCACATTTACCGTTCACTCGTTTATTTACTTAACTGAACATTTCACGATAAAATTCACTTCACAATAAAATTCTACGGAATTGTGCAGAAGCCACGCAGGATGATTGACAACACAAATTCAATGGCCAAATATAGAGGGATGAAATATTCACAATATTCCCCAACATTACATTGATATATATTCCTCACTGAACCCCAGCAAATAATACTATCCAAAAAATAAACACAAACTTGGTACTGATAAATTGCGCTTATATGCATAATATTCACTTGTAAAACCAGCCTAAAATCCCCTCTCTCCTTGTCCATCCTGTCTTTCTCTACTTTGAACTAAACTATAAAGGTCAAATACCTCGAAGACTCCATCTCTTTTATAGTCTCTCAAGCCAACCTATTAACTATGAATAGCAGCCTTCCATTGTGTGCAGTGTCACATTATGTTGGATGATTTCCTGCTGATATAAATGCCGGATCTTTTTTTGAACTTTTGAACCAAACTAATTGAAGTGTAAAAAAATTCAAACAAGATAAGTAATCATTCAGGAGATTAGCTTTCCCATTCATTGCTGCTGGCGCCTTGGTTTTCTTGATTCTTGCTCAGAGACTTCCCGTATACAATAATGTTTTTAAGTGTGGAAGATCACAGGAGTGTGCAATTATGTTTTGGGGTGGGATTCCCTGTAAAGACACCCAGATACATACTCGCAAATTGGACCAAAGGAATTGAAGTTTACTCAGTTGCTCTGCTGCCCAGACTGAGGTAAAGCAGTGGGCACTTTTTCCATATTCAGTAATTATACTGCTTGTACTGCTAAGAGCCACTCTCAAGGCTGATATCTAAACACAGGAAACAAGAGCGAGACCGAGCGCAGACGCACACGGCAAGACTCCCTCGCAAACAGCAGACCGTTTCCAATGATTCTACAAATCCTTTTGACACGTCTATCTTTCAGTATGTTCTCCATGGAGACCACCAATACACAAACTCCGTCGTTAATTTGCAAAGACACACACACTCAGTTCTGCATTCTTAGCTCTGCATGTGCTTCTGTGCAAAAGATATGCACATGTATAAATGCAAGTGCACGCAGACACCACTCATCCGGCACAGGTTCAGATTTTGGCAATGTGTCATCAATTCTGCATTCAGCGCTCTTTCACACAGTCGGCATCCTAAAAATAGCCCAAGGACTTTGGCTCTCTGCCCGGCCTCCCTAACTGTCAATAAGTTATCTTCTCCCTTGCACTAACGCTCAACTTTAAAACCCACAGTACCACAACCATTAACCATCCCAAACACCACAAGTTAATTGTAAATTGTTCTAAGTTGGACTGCCTCAAGGGAAATTTACAGGAATAAGGATGAGCTAACTTGATTGCTCACTAGCTTTTAGAAATCTTTAACTAGAAATAGGATGTGTTGAGCATGTAGGGGAACCCTATCTTTTTTTTTGATTTCCTGTTTGATTTGAAAATACCAGACAACATCAGGGCATATTTCTGCTGTTTGTTGGCATTGTCAGTTGTTGTGTCTCTGCTAGTTTTAGTCTCAGCTCTCCTGGCTTTTTATCTGCTCTGGTTGACTATCCATTGCTATCAATTCCCTCATCTTTCTCTCTGCCTCACTGACTCCAGTAACTCCTCCTCACTTGGCATTCGATGACGGTTACAGATAAGGCTTCTGGTATTGTGACTCCTCTTATTTTCATTTTTCCCCGTGTTGAGGAATGTCTGCTTTATAAATTCCTTGAAGCTATGAAAAACTGAACTATGTAACTACATGAATTTAATGGATAGCATGAATGCTGGTCCTGGCATATCCAAATGCTTGTAGGCGTAAATCTTTTTAAATAGTCATATCATCATATGTATGTTTCTTTGACAGTTGCATGTTGCTGCCAACATACAATCTGAATAAAAACAGTCACTATGTGAAATGGCTACTATGGGGACTAACATCAACACACATGAATACAATTGGGCTTATTGGATCCACAAGAGTCTCAGCTTTACAGTCATACCCAGTTTATGTAATTCCAAGACTGTTTAGGGACACCATTTTAGACTAGATGAAAATAACACATTTGTAATGCATTCAAAAAGCTGCATGTTTTTTGCCAAAAACTACATGTGATTATCATAAAGTGGGCATGTCTGTAAAGGGGAGACTCGTGTGTATCCATAGAACCCATTTTCATTCACATATCTTGAGGTCAGAGGTCAAGTGACCCCTTTAAAAATGGCCATGACAGTTTTTCCTTGCCAAAATGTAGCATCAATTTGGAGCATTATTTAGCTTCCTCCGTGACACGCAAGTATGACATTGTTGGTACCAATGGATTCCTTAGCTTCACTCTAGCTTTAAAAATGAGCCCGCTCCAACCTCCAAAAGACAGAATAGCACCAGAATAGGTACAGTCTGATTTTTAAGAGGTTAATCAAAAATCCGTACAGCGTTTTGGAGGATCGATACAGAATTGCAAAAAATGATTTTGCGATACTCATGTGTATCGATATTTTCTTACACTCCTATTAAACAAACTATCAGGACTTCTCTTAAAAAAAACACTTGCAAGGATGGTCACTCCTTGTGTTATTTTCCCACACTGTAGTAGAAAAAGAGCTAGGTGCTATAATATGCGGTCAATATTGGATCCGTAGGCTAATGGTGCCCAAGACAGATGCCTCAGCTATAGAATATCACTCAGTCTCTTAAAACCTGAGATGCCTTCTTCCAACACAATTATTCATCCATTGCACAAGTTGTGCAGTCAGTTTTTATGTGTTGACAGGCTGAGCCAGCGTGCCAGAGTCTGGAGCGTTAAGGGTTACTGTAATGAAGCCAGGCGAGGAGGGGAAAGGGGGAATGCGAGGGGTTAACTGGGGCGAGAGGGTCAGAAGTTGAAGCTGGGAATGTTTTCTCCTGCCTGGCCTTTCCTTGACACAAGCCTGTGTGCCACACGGTCCCCAGGAACAGATGTGCCCACAGCCGGGGTTGGAAACACCTCCCTGTGGTGTCCCTGATGCTGGTAAACACTGTTCCAAGCACAGTGGGACAGGAAGACAGAAGGTACTGGACATGGTATCGATGGGAACTCAGCTGCGTGCTTAACAATCCCACTTCCTCTCTTTTTATTAAGCCTGTAACGACTCTGTGGCAGGGCGTGTGGAAAGCAGATCTTTCCAATTTCCTTATCATTCATTTAATTCAATGAATCTTCCATCATCACTTCATCCCATTTTCCGCATATAAAGCCCGTCTGTCACAAACGATCCACATGCACAGCTGGATATTTCACAGTGGGAACTTCAGGTCAAGTGGTGCAGTAGTTAAAGGGCTCTGCAGCAGCCCTATCCCATTACATGGGCCAACAGCCGTCAAACAGCAGTCCTCTGTTCACTAACCCATAGCCTAAATCTCTGCTGGACCTAAACACACTGGGCTGGTGGTGGAGGGGGTGGTGGCACGGCAGGATGAGGGTTAAGTTCAATGCTGGACACAGCGGGGAGGAAATCCTGTCTGAGTCTTGGGTGAGGGGTCACTGGGGGTCAGCTCCTATCCTAAATCCTTAGTTTGGGGTTGTCAGATAAACTCTGACCTTGGACCAGTCTTCTGAAGAGAAACTTGTGTAGATCACCAAAGACAGAGCAGCTGTCTGGAACAGACACAGAGCTTCTTATTGATTTCTATATGTGCCTGGAGACCACAGTGGCAGTTTCAAATAGAAAACCTCAAAAGCAGAAATATCACAGTATGCCTCAAACACATCAAAAGATCTGATCAATCATCACCCAGGGAACACGTGAAAGAAAAACATGCAGCCACCCAAATGTGAACCATGCAGGGAGCTCCATTTCACATCCCTTTCTGTTGACAATCAATCTGGTCAACCAACATGAGAGTGTGGCTGCGATGCGGGCTGCAGTGAAACAGGATCCTGCAGGAAGAAACTCAAAGGGGAAAGAGTGAGAGACACAGAGAGGGAGGATGGAGGGAACAGTGCACTGCTCTGCTCTGTCTCCGATCAACTTGACATGTGCGACTTGTGTCTACTCTGCGTCTCCGTTGGAAACCCCACACGCCAATTTCAACAAGCGGTGTCGTGAGGAGTGGCAGGCAGGATGTGGGTGGGACCAGCCAGAAATAAAAAAGAGAAGATGAAGGAAAAAGTTTTATTAACACCACAGTAGATGTGAGCAAGAGTAATGTCAACTTCGTTATAGGAACAGTAAGTAACATTTCGGGGGATCTATTGGCAGAAATGGAATGTAATATTCATAATCACCTGATAATAAGAATTGTTGTGTTTTTGTTAGCTTAGAATGAGCCCTTCATATCTACATAGGGAGCGGGTCCTCTTCACGGAGTCTGCCATGTTGCTGCTCCATGTTTCTACAGTAGCACAGAACAGATAAACCAAACTCTGGCTCTAGAGAGGGCCTTTCACGCTTTTACTCTACCCGAAGGCCACCGTAGTTCTCCGACACGCTTGTGAAAAAGCAGTAACATAAGCAGCAGAGTGTAAAATCGTGGTACCGCCAGGTATCCTTATTATGGTAAGGATGGCCTCTGAGCGAGCCGAACGGTGTAACCACGTTACCGCAGTCTTGCAAAGGGAGGAGTGTGCGAAGGGGTATTCAGTTGGTTGCAATCTGATCTAGATGCCGCCAAATCCTATACAGTGTACCTTTAAAGGACCAGTGTGTAACAATTAGGGGGATTTATTGGCAGAAATGGAATATGATATTAATAAGTATGTATTCTTTAGTGTAAAATCACCTGATAATAAGAATCATTGTGTTTTCGTTACTTTAGAATGAGCCGTTTATATCTACATAGGAAGCGGGTCCTCTCCAAGGAGTCCGTTATGTTGCACCGCCATGTCTCTACAGTAGCCCAGAACGGACAAACCAAACTCTGTTAGCTTTTCCTGCTTGGGCCAGAGTCGAAAACGTTACTTGCTCCCGTCGTCGTTGCCGCCGCTCTCCCTCTCTTGCTTCACCACTCACTTCCCACGTAAACACACACACTCTACACACTGGCTCTGCTTCAACTGGCTTTAGAGAGGGCCATTCGCTTTTTCGCGTCGGCCACTCTAGCTCTCCAACACGCGGGAGAGGCTACAGTTGGTTGCAATCTCCTCACCTCACCGCTAGATCCTACACACTGGACCTTTAAAGAAGAAATATAACCTTATTCCCTTTCCTTATTTATGGTTGTTGGAGATATCTGAGCAAATTTCACGCTCCACCACATCCAGCATCAACATCCTATCATGTTATAAGCCTTCAATAACTACTCTTTTATTCCTGATTCACACTTCTCTCTCCTCTGGCTTGTGTTCACACTGGGAAGCCAACCAAATCATTTGCCCTTTTCCTGATCTGGTGCCTCAACCTGACGCACTGTATCAGGTTATCTTGCGTGTATCCAAATGTGTGTGTGTGTTAATGGAGAATCATGTGTCATCTCCTGGAAAGAGGGGAAGAGAAGGACAGAGAAGGGGGTTAGAGAAAGACAGTGAAAGATACTTTATAAGAGAAAACTAGGAGAATATCATTGTAGTTTTTCTAGTTTCTTTTCTCACTAAATGATAAAAAAAAGGCAGTCGCAGAGATTTAGGTAATGGCTTCTGCTTCTTTTTGAGGATTAAGCTGCTGCTATGCTTTTTGTACTGACTTCAGCTCTTTCAGAAACCATATATGGAGGGAGGGCTTTTTTCACTTTACTAGCGTGGGCTGAGGGAGTGAGCTCTAAAAATAAAACACATGTTCCTCCAGGTCTGTGGGAGCAGGGGCCCCCAGCGTATTGTTTTGGGATATGGGGGAGGACAGGGAGGATCTGGCCTAGAGAGAGATACTGCAGAGGGGGCAGGGCCGCTGTACTTTCAAGAAAAGAGTTGAGAAAATATTCTCGCTTGCACATGTGCAAGCTCTTTTGTAAGGTATACACGTCAAAAGGAAAGGAAATTGAAATAAAGTCAATTCTATTCAGTTGCGCAAATAGCCTTTTCTCCTTTCCTGCAAGCATTGGAGGTTGAAATGTGGGGCAGTGTGTTTGTTACTTGTGTGTCTCCGATGGGGTGAGGGGTGGCCAGGATTGCTGTCCATAATGCTGAGTACACCCCAGCTGAAAAGGTGCATCCATGAGCCTTTTTATTGATTTACAAAGCCCTCAGGGAACCAGTAGGGATAAGGGTTAAAAGTATCTGAAGGGGCCAGTGTGCTTATGCATGCACACTGCAAAAACATATTAGTGAGTGTGTGTTTTGTTGGGATAACTGAATGAAAGGAGCGTATCCATCAAGCTAAAGTGGAAAGACTAAGAGCTCTTCTTGGTGAGGAACGAGTTAAAGCCAGCTGACTGAGATGTGTGGGGGGAGTTTGCACGGAGCAGAGAAGGGGAAATGAAGGGATATTAAGGGAGAAATAAGCATGAGGGGGCTGGATACTGTATATCACGTGTCTGGATTTAGCACCAGTCCTCCTACCTCCTACTGCTGTATCTTTGTAGACTGTTCAGCAAAGTGGAAGAGGGAAGAGTGGGGGAGGAGTGTGTGCGTGTGTGTGTGCATGTGTGTAAGTGCAAGAAAAGCAAAAGAAAGTATGAGAAAGAATAAGATATAAGTATGAAAGAGTTGTAACCAAACACTGGGGGTAATTAGTGATATCATGACACTATCAAATCTGATCTCCCCTTCAGATAAAGTTTTTTTAACGTCAGCTAGTCATGCTGTATTGTTCACTCACTAGTGATGGAGATTGACTTAAAGTAAGTAAGCAAAGTATAATAAGCTGTTACACTTTAACAGTGTACCATGCAAATATCATAGCACACTGACAGCGAAGAGTATAATGTGAATATTTATAGTGCTACCCAGTGGTAGAAAGTAACTGAATACATTACTGAAGTACTGTTTGTAGTACAATTTGATGCTACTTTATACTTCTACTTTTCAGAGGTAAATATTGTACTTTTTACTCCATCACATTTATTTAACAGTGTTAGTTAGGCTACTAGTCACTTTTCAGATCAAAAGTTTACATATGAACATATGAGCAGTTTTAGATATTACAATAAAATTGAATATAAAATACTTTATTGTCTACTTTTTGTGTGCAAAGGGAGACATTTGATTTTGGTTTGCATGTGTTAAATCTGCTATTGAAAATGAAACATTAAAACACAACATATCACACCCAGACAGGACACATTAAAACACATTTACATAAAAACACAATACACCGATAGAAGCTATTAAAGGGACTGTTTGTAAGAATCAGAAATTGGTTGTAAGAGCGACACCTGAGGCCGTTAAGTCAACGAAAGTCAGCGTCCTGTTGCTCGCGCTCGCCCGTGTGTACGCGCTACCTGAATGTGAGCGAGCATCCGTCAAAACAGTGAGGCGACACACATCAGCTAAAACCACAATATCACTCTATATTTCACCTGCCTGGCAGTAATGTTAGCTCACCGCGGCCAACACTGTTTTGCAAGACGTGCTTCACTAGATATAACTTTGCGGTTTTGGTGCTTCCGTGTAGTTTGTGTTGGAGTCTGAGTCTGAACAGTGTAGCCACACGCGAGCGTGCATGGGACACTGACCCGGATTGATTTATACGCGTAAGAAGTTACAAACAGTCCCTTTAAAAGGAGCACCAAGTGCTTGATGGCGAGGACTAAATCAAGGTTAAATAAATAGATATAAAATGCTGTGTTGCTGAGGGTAGCAAGCTGGCTTCAAAAGGTATCTGTCCTTACTAATTGTAATATTTTATAGCAACAGGGAAATAGTACTGCTTAACTGTAACTGTTAATGCATCAATAATAATAATGATCCAATAATATGATAATAAAATAACACTGACAAGGGCAATACTGCTTAACCTTTACTTTTCATACATATTTAATAATATTTCTGTACTTTGACTGAATTTTGAATGCAGAACTTTTAGTTGTAATCAGGTTTAATATTTCTACTTTTAATTAAATAAATTATGTGAATATTTCTTCCACCATTAACTGAAGTAAACCTGATTTCCATTATAATTGCATAATTTTTTTTTTAATTAATTAAAGTTATGACTTTATTCTCGTAATATTAAAACTTTTTTTCTCTTTAAGTTATGACTTTGTTCTCGTAATATTCCAACTTTTTTCTCCTAATATTATGTCTTTATTTTGGTAATCTCAGATTTTTTTCCCTCAATGTGGCCCTAATACCTCGAGTACATTTGCACTTTGGCCCTCACTGCATTAGACTTATATACTATATACTTAGACTATAAACTGTGTTACCTTCATCACAATGCTTAAATGTTTTGTGGCTCCAGACAGATTATTTTTTTTTTCTTTGCCTAAAATGGCTCTTTTGATAGTAAAGGTTGCTGACCCCTTATACTATACTAATGAGAACTACAGACAGTGAGTGGTGCAGGGACATCATGGACATCAGGTGTCCTGGATGATTTGATTACTATCATCTTCTACTTGAAGGACATGTGACGTTTCGTCAGTGTAAAGGTGGGCGTGTGCTGTGGGCGCGTCATCACTGAGGAGTGCCTGCGCTCAGCCAATCACAGCCCAGACGTGAGTTCTGTGGGCGTGGCCGCTCCTCCCACGTCATCCTGTCCCAGCTGCAGCACGCTTTTGTTCAAACTCACAAGTCAGACAGTCGGTCCTTTACAGACAGAGGTGCGCGGGGTTTTTTTTACGTTACTCACCAAATGTGCTTATAAAAAACGCTGACAACAACAGTGTGGCTTTTTTCTGTATTTTTTTTAACCTACAGTGACAGTTTTGGAAACTTGTTATTTTGTTGGTGAAGTTGTTCAAACAGGGACAACAGCAAGGTGTCCTGGAAGAAGGGAGGATTTTTTTCCTTGAACCAGTCGGTTTTTTATTGCTGGAGTATGACTGCTGCTGCTGTCATGTACAGTCACTAGACACAGTGAGCTTATATGCTACCCTTCATCCTCCTCGCTGGATATATCTATGGAGAGGAGGTCCTGTATCTCTTGGAGTTACTAGACAGCAACGTGAATGTTGAATTCACCGACCTGGATAGCAGAAGACGACACATTTAACCTCATTTGAATGCCTTTGCAAGGAGTTTGCTGGTTTCTGTGCTGCAGGCAGGGCTTCAGTTTGCTCGGACGGGACTATGGGGAGAAAGAGGAGGAAGAGTCGTTTGAATTGCGCAACAAGGAGGACTTGACTCCCAATGGACGGGTAAAAAAAACAAACTCTCCACCTGCGCTATACTACAACTCCTGTGCATGAATACTTCACACACACACACAGTTCATATAGCATAATCTCAATGAATATATACTTTTAAAATGTCAAATAGTGGCTTTAAAAACATCTTCTTGCACATGAACATTTTCATAAAACAGGCTCCACTTTATAGTAGCATAATTTCAGTTTTGTGCAAACATACAGTTCTTGATATGAACATGATTAACTTTTCAAAGGTAAATATGGATTTGAACTTAAAGGTATGATAATAAATGAAACCATAAGATTGAAGATATTTTGAAGTTGCAAGCTGCAATGTTTACATATTAGCTGGGAATTAACAACTTTTTTTCAATTTGCTATATCAGTGATGCAGGACAGAGAAGTGTGCATGCTGCTGCTGGCCAGCTTGACGTTTAGGTTTGCATGTTCTTTTAGGCTTGGGCAACATTGAGCAATCTCATACACACACACACACTCTGATGCAAGCTGTAAAAAAAAAAGAAAAAAAAAAGCAGTGTGTTGAAGTGATCCTGTGTGTTTGGCCTCCGTCCGCTCAATTGCAAATAAGACTGCGGCCTTGTCTTCTCTGTAATGTTAGTCATCTGATCAGGCACAGAGAGTTCAGCATTGTCCACCCACTTGTGAGGGGGCATTGTTGCCTTGAATTGAGGTAGGCTCTATCTGTATGACCCAACGTACAACTCTTTATGTACAGTCTCTTAGGAAAATCTTTAAATATGTATTGGAACTGTGCTATTCCTCACACCAGGCTCAATCTTTATAAAGAGAGCATGGTATCATAGGCCGAGTTATTCTGCACACTAACAGCATGAAAGATGAAAGTAATATCGCCTGGAGCAACTACTTGCATAGCCTGCTTATCTATTTACTGGCCCTTTTGTCTGCTTGCAACCAACCACTGCCACACCACCGAGATTTGCATGAAAACGTTGGGAACAAATACATTTTATGCGGTTTATTGCCTCAACAGAAATCTAACTGTACCAGCAGCCTGCCAGATAAGAGCAACATCTGTTGCCCAGGGGTATCCAGAGAGGTGTTAGTGTGTAGCACTCTACTTCTTTTTTCTTGGCAAACATACCTGTCTTCTTGGTCATAATTTACCATCTGGACAGGAATCCAACTGCTTCATATTCACAATCAATATGAGATCATAGTTACATGTCCCAGTGGAGATGCCTGATGGCCTTCTGAAGTGAGATGCAGGGATCTCCTTTTCCTGAAACTTTCCCAGATCCCTCATTAAAATTCAACCTAACATCTGCAGAATTGTGCTCTTCTGGGTGGCTTGGGTTTAACGTTGGTTTATTGAAGTGTTGATGTGTTGTTTGGAGAAGAACGAAGCTCTATGAGATGATGACCTTGATTGAGTGATTTGCGTTCTGGCCTATCTTTAGTCTCTCTAGAAGATGAGTCGCATAGGATAGTGCTGCATTTTATCTGTTATTCCGGAGGCCAGTTCAAATTTGTGAAACTGGTGTAATTTCTACACAAGAATAAGTCTTAAAACAAAGCTGCCTCTATCAGTTTGGCTATGCTTATGTGTGGCGGTGTAAAATCGACTCATGTGAAGCTCATAATGCTCTTCTGTCTTTAGAGCTGCTCTGCCCCACAGTGGTGTTACATCACTGATTAGAGTGTTGGCTTTATTGATTTCCAGCTTGTAAATATTCATAAATATGAACTGACTTAAAAAGCCATAAAATAACAGTCTGGCTATTAATCGGAGTGATATATTTCCTTTTGAGGAACATCCTGTCTTCATCTATCATGTGGTTAGGCCTGTTCGGTTTATCAGATTACTTGTTAATGGGAGGAACCACTTTATTGACTTAAGGCTAGGGTTGGTAATCTTAAGAAATTAGCAAGAGTACGCTAGATTTAAAAATTACCCAACCGAAAACCCAGCCCAGTGTTACCAACTCTTTTCCAATGAATGTAGTAAGTAGCACTAGGGATGTCACGGTGTGGAAAATCTCCCACCGGTTAATAAACTTGTGACAGCACCGGTGTTACCGATTACACCGGACATTTTACAAGAAAGATTACGCTTGGCTCAACATATGCAGAGCGCTTACTTTGATATTTAACGTTGGAAAACTGTGTGTCTGGCCTCTCCGGTTGAACTTAATTCGCTGCGGGGCCACAGGTTTCTACCTAGCGCTGCTGCGCTGCGCACACCGGCTGTGAACGCTCCGTCCTCCACATGGCGATTGCCTCATTAACGTTATAGTTCCCTTATAACATTGGGTTTAAATCTGAAATATTGCCGCTTTTGCTTTTCGCTTTGAAATCCTCTGCCATTGTCTCGTCTGTCAACTCTTGCTAATCCTGTGTGTGATATCTGACTCCTGCTGAGTCTCTGTATAGAGCAGACAATTTCACTTTCAATTTGTAACGTCCGACTATGTATTAATAACACAATGCTGATACGTGAAGATTAACTAAATGGGTTTTATTTCTATTTTAAAAAAGCAAAACTACGGTGCAGGCGGTGGGCTAGTAATGTAATGGGTGTATGCCCGAACACCGTGTAACACCAGTATCCCCAACTACCGCGACAAGCCTAAGCAGCACCACCTCCAAAAGTCCCTAAATCTAGCAAGAAAGTCAGCAACACTGACAGTCCGTCCCTTCAGGCCTCCCTTCAAAGCCACTCCTCCAAAATTATGATTACGAACATAAACATATCATAATGAATGTGAACAATGAGCATGGCTATTGTTAGTACACACAGCTGTGAGTCCAGCTGGCAGCTTGTGGAAGACAACGGTGACGTGCAATGAGTGCACAGACAGAGTGCACAGACAGAGTGCAGGTAGACAGATAGCCCATCGAATCATTACATCCAGGCAGAATGCAATGATTGGACAGGTTTATTACAGTCCTGCAACAGCCACAGATACCGGATTTTTTTCTTTTTTTTATCACAGCATTTGATTTATTGAGTGCTGTCGTGATGTAATGAGAATTTCAACAAATAAATCAAACATGTATTTGTAGAAGATTATCAACGTTTTATCCAGTATCCAAAGTAAACTATACTTTTGGACTGAAACAAGTCCACCCAGGTGCTCTGAAGTTATTGATTATTGATGCCCTGATTCCTACAGATAATCAATCCACTTCCACAAATCCTGTTTCCTCTTGATCTGTGTCACGGGTTCATGCTGGGTATTGTAACTCTGTGTCAATAGTTCACGCTGAGCCAATAATTACAACCACAGTTGAACCACTCATATTAAAGCCAGTATCATCAGCTGACCCACAGCCCCTGCCCTCAGAGTATACAGATCTAACTGATGCTGTTTGGCTTTCCGTGGTGTCAACGGAGGGTTGAAGATGGTCTACAGTGAGTCCCAGGGAAAGCCCCTCAGGGCGGCGTTTCATCGTTTACCCAGAGAGCTTCATTTCGTCCAGAGCTTCAGAAGCCACATTTTCAGAGCAATTCAGACCTCCCTGGGTGTATATATGTGTGTGTGTCTCTGTTTTGGGCTTCGTAACACTGAAATACTCCATTTAGTAGGCCTCTGTCCAGCTCTTGCCAGGGATGATCACAGCAACCCACATAGGTCTGGTGGAGTCTCCCTCGCTCAAGGCATCCAAAACCTCCACCACAATCTCCTGCGTTGTTTTTCATGCTGCCAGAGGATGCCACCGATGTGTAGCATCCACAGCAACGAAGCCATAGACGACACACTGTTCTTTGCCAGGACTCTTTCTCACTGAGGTTGGAATCATGAGTCAGTGCTGACGTTTGCGTAGGCTTGGCCCTTAAGAGCACAGGGCCATGTCAGAGTCCTTTCCCTCTATGTTTACAGTCCTCATTCAAAGAAACTGTTCTCCAACAGCTGCCCAAACAGTCACACTGAGCTGAATGCCTCCAGTGTTGGGACAGCAAGGCACTAATTTTAGGACAGGACATCCGTCATTCTCTCTTCTTTCCATATTTCCACCGAAACTTTATTCAGTTTTTAATGCAACATGAAGTCACGTTTACCAATAAACTACCACCACACAGTGTTTAAGCCTGCACACAGCTGTAAGTGTGGGCCGCAGTGCATCCTGTTACTGGGAACAAATGGGCACAGTGCGGCCTCGCTGAGAGCGGGTACCATTAACCGTCACTACTGCCCTCTGTCTTCAGAGGTGACACGGTACGCTGGTTTATATTTGGTTTCCGTTGCGTCTCTGCCTCACCACCTCCAGGCCACACATCTG
This sequence comes from Sebastes umbrosus, assembly GCF_015220745.1. NCBI lineage: Eukaryota > Metazoa > Chordata > Actinopteri > Perciformes > Sebastidae > Sebastes > Sebastes umbrosus. Next base: position 20,045,738 of record NC_051282.1, on the reverse strand, counting down.
GTCTTCAGGCCGACACTGGCTGAGCCCAAGCATTTCCTCCTGGTTACTCAGCCTCCCAGGAGAGCTAGAGAGAGAGAGAGAGAGAGCTAGAGAGAGAGAGAGAGAGAGAGAGAGAGCTAGAGAGAGAGCTAGAGAGAGCTAGAGAGAGAGAGAGAGAGAGAGAGAGAGAAAAGACGGGAGCGGAAGTCAGCCACGGAACGAACACATCACGGCATCTTTCCCTCTTTCCCTCCATGCTCTGCTCTAGTCTGGAGTGATTCATCCCCTGCCCGTCCAACGAGAGAGCTTTTGCCAGGGCTCTGCATCGCACGCTATCCTTGTTCCTCATCCCACAGCCCATTAACTCTATTGGAAAGCTATTTTCCTGTAAATTGTCACGTTTTGTGGAGAATTACTCAAAATATCCTAACTTGATCTACCTGAGTCATTAGTTTATTGATCCTCTGATTAGTTTATATCGAGGAATTACAGCTCGGCAATCATTGGATGTGATTAGTATTGATTGGTCGTTTTCAGTCATGGCTGTCTGTCTGAGTTTTCTGCTCTGGGGCTGTTGGCTCGGTTAAATCATTTATGGTTAACAGAGGGGGGTAGGGAGTTACTGTAAACACTATCTTCCATTCACAAGTCGCTTTCTGACACTGTTCAGTTATTCTTGCCTGTCTGGTTTGACATTTACAGTATCTCACTTGGAGTTAAACATTAATCAGATCTCATTATACAAACCCTCATCTTTCCCTCTTTTACCAGAGTCCACCTGCCTTATAAATAGAACACAGACTCTATTACTAGCCTATAAATTTCATGTTTTCTTTGTTATTTTCGAGCAACCCAAAAGGAAGCAGTAGACTTTCGTTTGCAGGGCAAGGGCTATACTTAGGCTGGTTTGCCCAGTAGTAAAGTGTGGTGTGTGAACTGTAAGGGGCCCAGAGCTGACCTGGATAGAGTTTCAGGTAGGCCAACACCCCCGAGCTGGGATGGGGCAGCCACAGGAGCTGGCTCAAGGCTGTGGCTCACAGAGACAACAAGTCAGGCCACGGGGACACACAGCGCTGCCCTGCACACCAGGGAATCAGTCCAAATTGCACACAGGCGAGCTCTGATGTCTGATGGGGTTTTCCAAGGTCAGTTGGGAATCCAGGGGCCTGAGCGCTGTGAAAGGAAACATCCTTTCCCATCCTCTGCTTAACAGGGGAGTCCTGGAATGAAAAGTTCATTGTTCCACCCATGAAATTTGATTTTACGTGTCTGCCAGTGGCAGCCCCATTTGTAGTCAGTAGAAGCACCAACCCCCAGTTTCCACAGCAAACTGATGTCCAAGAAAGAAGGAATGTGATTTGATATGAGCAGCTGGCTTACAGTGGAGACAACTTCTCTGACATTTAGCTTTAAGACTTTGGCTGTCTTTATCAGATAATCAACATTAGTACACCATCATTTTATCAGTGCTGTTTTTATACAGTCCCATCCAGAGGCTCTTGTTTTCATCCAGCTATCAACCAACTTGTGACACAACATGTGGATAGAAAAGATGAAGGCAACAGTTCCTGTTATTAGTGCAATCTCAAAGACTAGGGGTATTTTTAGGTTAACAACCTTCTCAGAGGAATGACTGATCTGAATAAAAGCCTTTTGGGGTTTGCTGGTTGGGGTGCACGCAGCTATTACACAAATGATTCCTCTGTTCCCCACTCCTATATTAAATGAGCCTGTTTTGCATGCCATATTTCTCCCCCACCAGCTCACCCCTTGCAAGTGAAAGCCAAGCATTACAGGAACAGAGCAGCTATGTGCTGAGACTGCCAGCAACGGCTGCATGCTCTGCTGTAACATGGCCACTGAAGGCAAACTATTGAGGGATAGCTCCAACCTGTTGACTAGTTCTAAGGACAGACTACTGTTTGTGTTGCATTATCATCTATTTACCCTATTCTCTCTCTCTTGTGTTGACAGAGTCCAGCTGAAGTGACTGTTTCTCAACCAACTCGCACAGCCAATGGAACAAACGGGTAAGCACAGATAGAATCTGATTTTTTTTAACCTGAATTTTAGGAAGTAATAGTTCCTTATTTTACTAATATACTTCCTCTGATTGCGGGGGAGTTCTGTATCCTCCTAGTTCAGGCCAATCACTTGATTTTTCATCTGCATTGTGTGTTTTCTCATGGGGCTTTCTTCATGTGCCAAGTCATGATACATGTGCCTAACCTCAAAAAAATCCACACGCTTGCTCACATGTGTACACATACAAGCGGTTCAGACTCACATGTATATTGACAGATGATCTTTGATGCTCTCAGCTGACATTTCCAAGTAGGGATGTCACGATACCAGAAATTTTTTAGTCGATACCAATAGCAGGGAAATTCCATGTTTCTCAATACCCAATTTGATATCACGGTAAAAATCCCAGATGATCTGCCTTAAGTTTAAGTCGCCAGAAACTACATTTTAGATTACATTTGAACATATCATGATAACGTTATAATTTACCTTTTCCCTATACTAATTTTTTACAGGATAGAGCTTGAACGCATCATAATGTGGTGCTGGGCAATATGGAGAAAATCACATATCATGATATTTTTTTACCAAATACCCTTATTGGTATTGTGACAATGTTGTAGGGTTGACTATTTGTGCATTCACAAAATATTTACACAGTGAGATTTTTGAAAAATAATCATCAGTAATGGATATAATGACTAAGTGGATAAAGGTTAATAATAGAACAGCTAGAACAGTCGTAGGTAGGTTCAGAAAATGATGTCACTTAACTGTAATGCAGCCTTTAAAACCAGTAAAAGACAACACTTATGCCATATTACAAAATTACAACATCCAAAATAAAAGGCGATATCTAGTGTCATATCACCATATCGATATGATATCGATATATTGCCCAACAATAATATAACTCAATGTAACCTCTATTAATGTTATAGGATAGCTCCGCTATTTAGCCTTGTTTATTTCGATTTGCTATCGAAGTATCGGTTCTCGTGACATCCCTATTTCCAAGCTGCAGTGGTACTGGTACTACACTAAAGAAAACATACTTATCAATATTAAATTCCATTTCTGCCAATAGATCCCTCTAATTGTTACACACTGGTCCTCTAACCTCTTGACCGTTTGATTTGCCATTCAAAGGTTGGCTTGGCTGTTGTTTGGGGCCACATTGTCCAATCATATGTCAATCTTCAACCTAGATGATTGTGACCAATCGCAGGTTAACTCTATCCAGCCTCCAGATGGACAAATCCAATCACTTTGTTAGTTTTAAGGCTGTATTTTCAAACTGCCTGTCACAAGGAACCACTATGCGTCGCGTGAATAATGAAATTCAAATGGTCATGTGGTTGACAAGTGAATGCTAGTGCCAATGAAAAGGAGTGATTCATGGAGGGTTGGATCCAGACTATTAGTGCAGGGCTGTGATCTCAGACAGTGATGTAGCCAGGCTCTGCTCTACTCTGTCACTGGCATCATGCCCTTATAACCCCCCGCCTCTCTTTCCCCATCCACAATCTCTACTGTACATCTGCCGACTCACAGGCAATGAGTCACAAAGCTCGACTTGTGGGACTATCATACACCACAAATGAATAGACGAGGGAGGGTCAGCAACATTTTTCAACAAGAAGAGAGTTGCATCAGGAAGTAGAAGCTGAAGCTGTGACATTTTATTGCAGTCATACAGGACGGGAAAGAAGGAAGGGAAGAAGTTAGGAGTGAGGCAGGCTAACTGGACTGGGTGACTCAGTCCTACATCAGCAGCACTCCCAGAAGAGGTGTGGCTCGGATGTGTGTGTGTGCGTGTGTGTGTGTGTGTGTCACATCTACATTATAGTGGAGGTGGCCCCAGGCCACATGGCATAATTAACTACTGGTTTTGAAGGGAGTGTGTTAAAAGCCTGGCTGTAATCATCACACTGAGTGCAGAGATTAGAGAGTGTAGTGTGTGGTCATTACCTGGCCAATGACTGGACACACCCTCAGCTGTATAGAGGGAAAGCCAAGCCAGGCTCCGATAAGTCAGACCATTGTGATTGAGAAAATGGTGCCATATCCTTTTATCTTCAGTCTGACAGATGGGGCAGATTTGGTTTACTTTGTACTTTTATTGAGCTATTGAATTTAACTGTCCAGAAGGAGATTAAAGGGATAGTTTTTGAATTGGGGTTGTATGAGGTACTTATCCATAGTCAGTGTATTACCTACAGTAGATGACGGTCAGTATGCTCCCAGCTTGGAGAAACAGACAGGAGTTACCGCACAGAAGCAAAGTAATGTACTACTGTGGACGGGGACAGCAGCAAAATGTATTTTAGCCACCTAAAATTTGGGCCCACCAAAAAAATCTATATCTGTTTAAGTGTATACTATATTTAGAATATTTTTCGCCAGGTTTTTTTACCATGAGAAAGCCCTCTCTGACGGGAAACTGAAGCCGTTGTATTCATCATCTGTGTCCTTGCCAAAGCCACCAGATTTCATTAGGAAAAAACAGTAATTTTGCCTCGCGGAACACGCAAGTTGCCAGTGTAACGCTGCCACGATCGGTTAGTTTGTGAATCCAATCTAACCAAAGTCACACAATAACACAAACTAACTAACCAATACAGGCAGCGGTAGACCAGCAACTCCCCAGTTCTGTGAGGTAAAATTACTTCACCTTTTTCAATGGAGTCTGGTGGCGAGAGCATAGATATAATGATAATAAATAGTTCCCTGTCAGAAACATAGACTGCATAGCTGTCTGACGGCAAGGTAAACTGGTGAAAATATTCTAAATAAAGCGTATACTTAAACTGATGTTGATTTTTTTACGTGAGCCTTTCTTTTAGTTGGCTAAAATACGTTTTGCCGCTGGCCCCGTCCACAGCAGTACATTGCTTTGCTTCCCTGCGGTAACTTCTCCAAACTGGGGGCGTGCCGACCATCGTCTACTGTAGGTAATACACTGACTATGGATAAGTACCTCATACAACCCCACTTAAAAACACCCAAACTACAGCTTTAATCCCAACTATTAGTTTGAATAATGGCGCAGATGTGATGATGATGATGAATTGGAGGGAGTTATGTTTGTCCTACTAGACTGAGGTTAATATGGTAATGCTCAGATAATTCATCATGCTGCCGGCCTGATGTGGTTAGGGAGGGAGATAGGACGGCCTCTGTTAAAACAGAGCGGTGGGTAGTACAGATGCACAGAATACCTGGTTATAATGGAGTATGTATTCTGTTTACAGTGTGCTAACATAGTATGTGAATATGCATTCATAGTCACGCTCAATTTGAAAATACCATAATTTGTGTGCGTTATGCATTTTGAGCCTTCTAACAGGATTTTTATTACACAAACATAGCTGCAGGGCACATGCACAGTCGACCCTATTCATTCTCAGTATTTTTTCTTGTATAGTAAGAATTTCACATAAACACATGATCAAAACATCTTGCTGATGTGACACAGAACAAGCTAGTGTACATTTTCAGTAACACGGTGGAAAGGTGGGGATTTTGTACATATTTTAAAGATGATGTACATTTATTGAGATATTTCTTTTCCAAGATGTACTTTTATCATCATGATAAAAAGAAATAAAAGATCTTGGTTGAGCCCTCGGTGTAAAAGGGGTACTTTTACACCGAGGGCTCAACCAGGGTTGTACCAGCATTGATTGTGTGTTTGAAAGGGTTAACCGGTGTTGACCGACTCGGCTTCGGGACCCAGGTCGAGAGGTGGGTCAAACCAGGGTCGAACCAGAATCAATGTTGATAAAAATGGCACGCACCAGGGCCGCTAACAACCGGGGGAGGGGGGACACATTTATTTGGTTGCAAATGGGAACGCACTGCCGTGACGTAATTGTCATAGGTCGCCGTATAGCTCATAAACAAACGATGCGACGGCCGCAGGAATGTTTTCAGAACGACGGACGATTTGAACAACATGGATATGTGGCGAGACTGTGAGGTTTAAGTTGACTGATGTGTAACTGCAGAGAGTGATCTGGAGAGGCTGGGAACACAGTTTTCAAATGATGATATTAGTTTGGCTTGTGTCAGGAGTCCTGTAATAGATTTGTTGTGTGTTTGCACTGACCTCTCGCAGTCAGCTTACTGAGGGTGTGGGTGATGGACGTATCTCTGCAGGCGGATGGCTCGGGATCTCCCCTGTCTGTCTATCTTCAGTCAGCACAAAGTGCCAAGCAGCTTGCCCTCCCCCCTGCTGTGCCCACACTCAAATCTGTCTTACATCATCACTATTCTCTTTCATCCCCACTTTCCTGACTCTCAAGTTCCTCCTCATAGCTGGGCCAGAGAAGAGAGTACAAACTGTACCAGAAGGAAAGTGGACACTTGAGGGCTTCTCCATCTCCCTTTCTCACCATTTTTTCTGTCTGTGTTCTCATTAGCCCCCCTTCTGCTATACAATCTTTTTTTTTTTGGTGTGGGCTGCCAGGCTGAAAGAGACCAATGTTTCCGAATGTGTTTCATGAGTGCATGCATGGAACATGTGGGTGTTTGCGTGAAAAGCTTAGAAGTGGGCTTCTAGTAATTGCCTGTCTGAGTGTCTGTTGCCTGTCTGTCAACCATCACACACTGGCCCTGTTTACAACATCAGCAAATATAGGACGTTTTAATTCACATCAGTAAGTCACTTGCTCTCAATCATAAAATATCTCGCTGATCAACACTCTCCTTCAGTCACAAACTTAGACTTCCTGTCACACACACACGCCCCCGTCCTCCTCCTCCTCCTCCTTTCTCAAAACATGACTTTTTTCCTCTCTCCTCTGCCGAGTCCAGAGTTTCTTGGCAGTGGTCTTGAGTAAACAGCGTATTTTTAGCTGGGAGGTCATATAGGCCCAGTCTTAATCACCACATTCCCATTTTCCCACCAGCCCCAGCTTCAGCCAGAGGCCCCTGCGATGTGGGGGAGGGGATGGAGACTTGAGAGAGAGGAGTGGATTTCTACAAAGAGAAACTGATTATTTAGTACTACAGCATGACCCACTGTACTGTAACGAAGGTCATGTCAGATAGTTGTTTATCCTTTATTTGTGCTTTTTCTGATGTCTAATAAACTGTGTAACAGTTATTTGAGCCTGGACATCAACAAAAAGGCAGCCGGTTTGAGGTCATTTGTTTGACCATCCAGACGTTTCATCCATCACATAAATCTCAAAGTATTTCTGTGACACATCTGCACAAGGGTCATTTTTGCAACCATGCATGTTCTTGTGGTCACAAGGACCCGCTTTGTATGCTGGAACATGTCTCCGCTGTTTCCATTGCGGTCACCCAAGCCCGACAGCAAGGACACTACTTTTCTGACTTTAATTAGCGTCTCTGCGTTTTGATTAGACCCTGGACTGAAATCAATTACTCATCGCTCCAGCAGCCGCTACCAGACAGACACTCACAGAACTAATCAACTCATTGTGCCGCTCATACTTGTTGGATTTAAGTGTGTCACCATCATGGTCGCCATGAAAGGGCTGCAGACAATATGTTCATCAGTTTGTGATGACCTTATTTCAGTATGTACAGTAGGAACGGCCCATATGTTGTTGATTTGAGTCAATCTGTAGCTTAAATAATGCTGCTCACACGCAATGTTTGTAAAATGGGAAGGAACAGGAAATCCTCCCGCTATTCAGCCAAGTCTGAATGATTTGATGCTTTAAACTGAATATCTTGAAACTGAAAACAAGACATTTGAAGTTGTCACCTTTGAGTCAATGAAATCAAAACTGGTACTATTTTCTGACATTTTATAGGTCAAACAATTAATCAATTAATTGAAAAAAGACTCTGCATGTTAATCCATAATAAATATAATTGTCAGTTGCAGTGTTAATGTAACTGCCAGCTATGAAGGCTTTTCAGCCGTTTGTTTACACTACTAAAGTGGGAGGTATTGTTGCTGTTGATTGCTTGTAATTACAGTTTAAACAATCTGATTTGAACACGGCATAAGCGGGCATAGCCGTTGGTTCAAGACGGAACAGGGTCAAGGCCAGCATGATGGACAAGATTTAGACGTAGTGAGGTTGCACTGAGGTAGCCAAAATCCCAACAGCCTCAAATACAGTGGCATTAAAATGCAGATTGTTTCATGCTGATAAAAAGCTCACTACGTATTACCTCAGAGCCACACAGGTGCTTTCACCTGTTGTGGCTCTTCTCAGGACTGTGTGGGCGTGTACAGACTGACAGCTCCCTGATTCTCCTGTTAGTTTTGTCACACCTGTTAGGGCGGTACAACGTACACCTTTATCACTCTGTCATGACCTCATGTAATTTCCTGAGTCATTTTGGTAGATCAATAGTATTCAATGGTTTGTAAAATAAAGAAAAGGAGATGATTTAGAATGGATTTAATATTGGGATAGAATGTCAATTTTTGACCTACTGGCAACACATGCACCATGCTTGACAATAGCAAGTTATTGGGCTTTGCAAAAGAGAAATGAACCTTCTGTACATGACAGTTGGCCTGGTGTTATTTGATTGTGCCCCAATGTGTCCTCTTTAAACTATTTGTTTTGTTTCTTCCACTTTCTTTTGCTATGTAGCTCTCTCTTACTTTTTTCCAACTAGACAAATACTTGGTTGCTTGTTGCCCTTCCCACATTTTAACTATATATTGTTATTGTGTTGTTAGGTATAAAAGAGATGTGGAATTGTTTGTGTGAAATTGAGAAAGTAGGGCACAAAGAAACTAGTAGTGGTGACAATTACTAATGGTTACAGAATTGAACAGCGCATGTCATCGTCAGCCACGTATCACACTTTATCCGACATCAGTCTCTCACTTCTGTACAGAGATTAGAGCACATTTACACTTACACAACTACACCGGATGTAAATTTGTGCTTCAGGTTTATTATAGAATCAGATCTATGTGGATTTCCTTCATCTCTCCAATCATGTTTCCTCTTTCTGACTTTTATTTTCTCGACTTCTCCCTCTCCTACTTATCTAGTAGCTTATTTGCCGGGCTGATTTGACCTATGCGATCTCAGCTGCCTTTTCACTTTCAGAAACAAATAATTGAAGAGACTGAAGAGAGAAAATATGTTTTGTCTGTTTCCCCTGCTGCTCTTTTTCCCTTTGAAGCAGCTACACTATGTTGATCTCAAACAACACCCAAAACACAGAGCAGAAGAAATAGCCTTGATTTTCAACACATTTCAAGCTTCCACAGTTGATTAGTGTGACATTCAAATGATGCTCCTCCTCTGCAGTAGCTGATGTTTAGTCCTCTAGGGGAGAGAGAGAGAGAGAGAGAGAGAGAGAGAAGTGCTGTCTGTAGATGTGCACTTGCTCTATTCTCCGTGCTGTCTAATCCCCATGTCAAATTGTTTCCTGCACTCCACAGGAAGTTACCCACTGAAGGCCCCACCGTCACGGCCTTTGCTGGGGCTTCTGGGAATGTGGGGGTTGAGTTGAGGTGGGGGTTTTAGGGCTGCTGGACAGCTGTGGAGATCCAAAACCCCCATATCAACATTAGGCTGTGTTTTTGGACACAATGATCAAACTGACTCTGCTACGGCAGCATTGAAATTGAAGGTCAGGCTAGTTTATGCTGCTAAAGGTCAAAGCCTCCTTCTCTACGTGGCTTAGAAGAAGCACTGAAGTTGACTTATGAAGTATTTCAGGTTAAAGATGGGGGCAGACCAGAGAAAGAGATTTCTGTGTGTTAGCAGTATATGGCAAAACGCCCACAGTTTTTAGAAATCTGCACACAGGAGAGCCAAGTTTCATTTTGAACGGCAAGAATATTCCTCCAAGATGTATGACCACATAACCTCTCCAATAAAGTGTCAAATTGAAAGTCATCTCTTTAATTTCTATAAGACTGCTGGTTGAAATCCTGCAGCAGGTTACACCTGTTGTTTACAAGTTTTCAAATTCAGAATTAACCTAGTTGTGACATAAGTGTAAGGATTGTTTTTTATTGCTCTTGATATTTTTGGATGCAAGCCCATCACAGACAATAGCAATGATCCTAGGAACATAAACACCTGCACAGCAGCCAAATTCTCCAGTCGAAGCGTAGTTTTTCTATAGATCTAATTCCTACTACATATAAACTATCTTTGCCAGTCTGCGTGCATGTCTCCGTTATGTAGCAGGAGGTTATTAACAACCTCAAATAAGAGACGTCGTCACATTTCTGTGTTTATTTTAATGTCTATAAGTGGGGTCTGTGGATGCACGGACTGTCAGAGGTCCCCCGAAGGCTGCTGCTGTAGCAGGCGAGCCGGCTTAGTTATACAGCCTGCCTGAGGATAATGTGACGCCCTGAACCAGTTCACATTCACATACAGAAAAACTGGCCCGCAATATAGAGTTTCACCGTGTCTGAACATTAGCTTAAATTAGAGGCTGATGCCAACGGGTTAGGATCTACAACTACAAATACATTTCATAAATTGTATGCATTTAAAGGTGCAGTGTGTACGATTTGGCAGCATGTAGAGGTGAGGTTGCAGATTGTAACCAACTGAAATTTCTCCCGTGTGCCAAGCGTGTAGGAGAAGCAGGGTTTCCGCCAGTTTATTGCAAACCATGTTTTTTTAACTAAAATGTGTTATACAGGTAGCAAACTCCTTCAAGGAACAACTCGGTGTGTATGATGTGTGGTTATTGTTAGCGAGTATGGTGTGTGGTCGAGAGAGAGCGTACGTGTGTGACGGACGGTGGGTATGAAAGTAGCATTATAGCTGTTAATGTAGCCATGCAGTGTGTTCGGTTTAGGCTGTCGGTTAATAAATGACACAACTCCCAGGCCAAGTTCCTGTGTCTTATTTATCACCTGCAGATTAAAGTTAAGGGCTTTATGTGTTCCATTGACCTCGGAAATCGGAAGTCGGAGCTGGGAATGACGTCACACCCCAGTTGACTGCATACCAGTATAACAGGTCGGATAATTTACTGGGGTTTGCTCCAGGCAGGTTAACTAAGGTTAGCAATACCAGTTGATATCATCGCATTATGCCGGTATTTTGGTGCATGCAAATGACTTTGGCTCATTCTAAGTGAAAATGCAACGATTCGTAGTTTCAGGTGATTATACACTAAAGAAAACATACTTATTAATATTATATTCAATTTCTGCCAATAGATCCCCCTATATGTTACACACTGTTTCATGATAGGCACTGTTTGAGAGTTAGGGTTAATGTGACAGAGGTCAACATGATAAACCATGGTATAGACAGGATCAGTTCAGCACACAAAGTGAAAGGAAATGGCTTCTGCAGACATGTAAGCTGAGTCAAAGCAGATAAGGCTATATTCAGACTCATTGATTATTGCTGCCTTCCGTGAGGAGGAACCTTCCAGGAATTATCAGATCAATAAGGACATAAATCTGCTGGCGTAGGAGTAGGTAACAGGAGGCCAAATATCCCTGGGAGGGAGCGCTCGATTCATTTCCTGAGCAATGATCCCAGCAGGAGGACAGGAAGGAAGGAGGGGTTCGTCACTTGTACCTCAGATGCTAGTTAGATCCAGGAAATGGATAAAATAAACGAGTAATTAGATAAATAAACGAGGAGAGATAAAACCTCCAAACAATCTAATATAGTGGAAATGGACCTTAGCCTGAGATAACAAATTCGTCCACACACTGCCTACGCAGATGTTGAAGCATCATCGTATGTGTAGGTAGCTGCGAATGTGTTTGTGAGGCATTAAAGAGAGAAAGAAAGAACAGCGCTTCAGCAGATTTACAGATGTTTTTGATGTTTCTGGTTTTAACTATCGAAGGCTGTGACCTCTTGAACCTTCTGCCTTCCTCTGACCGGCGTGAGCTGGCTGGCTGCGAGTCAGGCCGGCGTCACTCTGTCACGTTTATTTTCAGTCGCCCGCATGGCGCGGTGATAAAAGAGAGTCGAGCTGTCCACAGTGGCGTGGTATGCATCAGTGTGTGTTTGTGTGCTTGCGTGCTGCTAGGGAGGGAAACTGTGAGAACGCTGGAGGACAGATATTCGTGGCACTTCTTCCAGTCCCCCCTGTGTGACCCCCACCTAAAGAGTATCAGAGTAGTTGGCACAGTGTCACATGGGGGGTTCACAGCCAACTGTGTGTCTCTGGGCCAATTAGCCGTCCAATGGGAGAGAGTAGTCAGGGGAAGACTTGAGTTGAGAGGGAAGCAGAGTTATTTACATTCTCTCTCTGCTCCTCTACACAGGCACACTGTCTCAGAGGGGTCTGAAGAGATGAAGAGCCTGATCATCGAGAAGAATAAGATGGGCCTGGAGGAAGAGCCTGAGCTGCTGGTCAAAGGTGAGTCACATGACACCACCATTACTCTGGTCTTCCTTCGCCTGAATGCATCTACCTGCCATGTTCAGTTGTGGTGAGCATTGCCATACAGCTGAAAAGATAAGTCGATTATAGGACTGTCGAAGTAACCGCAATATTGAAAAGCCAACCGCAGGGGATGAGAAACAACCGCCACAACCGCAAAAAATGTGCAATTCATTTGCGATTAATTGCAATTAAATATCTTAATCGATTGACAGCCCTACATTTAATACTACTAATTTGTCCTTCAGTTAATACATGAGGTCCTTGCTGGGCTACTGTAGGTTGATACTGTTCATCTCATTAAGTGTAGTATGTATTTCATTATCCTAATTATCTCCTAATAAGTACTGTCACAGCTCCATGCTGCGCTGTCGCCCCGTAGCCAGCCCGTCTCTGACCACATGTGGTACAGCTGCTCCCACTCTACCCCGTCGCTCTGTGTCTAGGATAGCTACTGGCTTCAGGAGCGCCGTCTTGGGTGTCTGATGCTTTTGAGGAATGATCTCATGGGATATTTCTGTGTGATTTTTTTTTTTTTTTTTTTTCTTCCTTTTTTTTCTTCTTGGCCTGCTCCTGAAAGGCAGCAGTAAAATGCCAACACTTGGATAAGTTACGTCCTGTTTGGAATGGCGGCAGTCAGATCGCCTAATTCTGACAGCAGTTACTATGCGCCCGTGGCTACTGCCCCCCCCCTCACTGCTCAACTGTCCCCTCTCTGTCCCTGTGTCAATGTGTGAGGAGAGGAGTTTTCCTCCAAAACAGAGGACAGCTACTTACCTTGTCCATTGATTAATTGATCAAACTGTCACTTGGGTTTTCAGCTTTTGCACCACACCCCCATTACATCCTCCAACCGACCCTACAGCCACCACAACACCTCAGGGCGTCGGATAATCCCTGTTGATAAAACATGTTTCCAACAGATCCTCCATTAAGGCCTTGTTCAGTGTGTTTTCTTTTTTCAGCAGGACGTCCTGAGGCTACATGGTGGTTTATATTATTGCCCCAGTATCTAAAATAGGCCACAAACATTACAGATATAGACTGATGATGGGAGGATGAATTGTACAAGACATGGAGTGGTGACATAAAGGGATGTTAAGAAGACGGTGGTTTATTGAGATATCCTTCTTGATTTACTGCTCCTCACATGATGCAGAGCTTCTCATGCTCTGTTTGATCCAACTTTAGTTATGAATTTCTTGTACAAAAATGTAAAGTTCAGGTCCTTTTTATAATTCACAATATTTAAAAGGCAAATATGTCTTTCTTTTTTAAAGTGCTTTTTCATGTTGTAATGGTGTGTTCACACAAATAGTGAAGCGAACTTCTCTCCGGCGCAATTACATACAAATGCTGTGCAAAGCCTTGAATAGATGTGAGTTTGCGTCGGGTGACACGACGCAAACACACGAAATTAGCGTGATACTGTATCGCAAAATCCCATCAGCGTTGAGATTCTCCTCCTGTCGTCACTGACGTCCTGACGTTGAATCAGAAATGGAGGAAAAAAAACGATTGTAGCCGTCTGTGGTCACCCAAAGCTACGATAGTACATCATATCTGTACAGAGACCGGACGAAACTCTGTGTATAAATGTATGTTAAAACCACAGAATGTCTATGGTATAAACAACAACGTTGCTGCCGTATTTATGGCTAGATGACTTCATCTTGCGTGTTGATGGAACAGCTGCATAGCCTGGCACTGATTTATCCAAACTCCATTAAAAAAACAAGCATTTGTTGTTTGCTTGTCATCTTGCAGACAGACCTGACAAAGTATGAATTCAGACTTTTTACAAATCTGCATTATTATGTAGTTATTTTGGCATCTGTTTGATCTGTTTATTGCAATTAAATCACAGCACAATCTGCTTATTTTGGGTTCATACCGCAGTAGCGTCGCGTGGTGTACTAGATACAGTCAGTGCAATGGCACTATGTGAATACAGCTCGCCGCCGGGTGATGTTATGAACCCAGACATGACGGTGTTTGGTTTTCTGACATATCTGGGACCGGCGGTCCAACTCGCGCGAGTAAAGAGAGGCAAAAATTTGCTTTGCTCTTGATCTGAACACAACATAAGTTAATTTACATTGTTAAAATTCCAAAATATGAATTGATGAACAGCCAGCTGTCAACATTAGCAGACCTAATGTTCTTTGGCCATCACCAGATTCAATGTAAAAAGTGTAGACTTTGACAGGGCAAGGTAAAGAAATAGCCGTACTGTCAGAATTTTTGTTTTTACATAACTTGTAACATGAAGCCAGTGTTACGGCTTGTGGCGCAAGGGTGTTTAAAGAGGAAAGTGTTTGCCTAAATTGAAATAGTGCTTTAATTTTATGTTCCTAATTTATTTTTTTGTGAAATGCCGGCATGCATATGCCTGCGGCTTTGTGCATCAAACTAATTTTCAGGACTGAACTTCAAAGTGAGGTGTCTTTTTATTTGCAATGCTCATATTTCATTATAATGTCATTTAAAAATGAATGGATCAAACATTCAGTACTCAGAGAGAGTGAGGGGATGGTTTACAGTGAAGAGATGGAAATGCACAGAGAGAGATTGTTTGCACAATGTGTGTTTGAGGGGGCAGGGCGTTGGGGGTCATGGGTCACAAATGAAACAAATTAAGGGCGAGCCGTGGCCCCCAGGGGAGACATTAGCAGGCCACAGAGATGGGATCCAGATGGGAGACCAGGGGAGGGGTATACAGGGGACTGTGCTGCTCTTTCTGTCTCTCTCTTTTTTTGCCTTTCCTTATCGCACTGTTTAAAGTTCCCAAGAGGGGCAGCATCCGTGGGACGTCCCATGTCTGCGACAGAGGCGTCAATGTAGCAGGCATGCCCTTCTCTCCATGTCTCTCACCCAGCCAGCTTGTCTGCCGCCCCGTCGCACATCCAGTCTGTCAGCAAGCTCAGCCTGACTTACCTCATGGTTTTTATTTATCCGTTTCACGTTGGGTTTTGATGCTGTGCCCCTCTGATGTGGTGTTAAGTACCTCCAGGGGTTTTGCTTTAGGCTATATTGGGTGGGTTTATGGTGGGTTCAAACTTTCCACTTCATATCATATAGAAGCATTCCTAAACAGGAAACCTAGCCTGAGAGGCTGAGCCTTCGCCCCCCTCCTCTCTCTCTTTATTTTTATTTTGTAGTAGCAAACTTTGCTTTGCGCCGCCTGGGAAAACCACTTTGAGGCAAGGGACGAAAACAGGGAGAGCAGAGAAAAGGGGGAGATGAAAGTAAATAGGAAGTAAGTGAGAGCAGAGGGAAGAAAGGAACAGGCGCTGTCTGACAGGTGGCACGCAGCTTGTTAACCACAGAGGAAGCTGTGATGCTGGCGTGGCGTCACTATCGTTTTCACAGGGTAGGAAGCTGAAGGTACATTGCCTAATTGTTCCTTTTAAAACTTCTCTCAAACATGCACGCACAAGCCATATGAACACACATGCACAGCCAGCCCACAAGTGGCACGTTGCCAGTGTATAGTGGTGCCCTGCCCCCGCAGACAGTCCCACCCTGCCTAGCAATGGTCCAGGTGGCTTGTTGCAGCCCTCTGCCAGCCTCTCCATCAGCCCTCTGGATGAACTCTGACCCCCTACCAGGACTCTTCAATCCTTCTCCGTCTGTTTCTCTCCAGGCGGCATCTGGACAGAGCTCTGCCAAACTAGTTTATTTATCCACTCTGAGATTAAATATTTATTGGGAACAATTTGCACACATAGCTGAGGGGGTAGAAGCAGTTCACTGCTGTGGAACAGTGGCTGCAGTCTTTCCAAACCCTCAGGACTTTGGGAACACAACAGTCCTGCATAGTAGAGCCAGGCCTGGCAAGACCAATGGGCATGCCTATGAGCTGTCTGAAGGCATGTCTGCCTTACTCTCTTTGTCTCTCTCTGTCACACTGTTCCAGTACATCTCTCTCTCCCTCCTTTTCTCACTCCGTCAACCTCTAAAGTGGTAATTATGCTGGCTGCATGCAGGCTTTAATGCCTATGCCATTAGCTGGCTGTATTTTTATCCCCTAGTATTTACCCCAACAAGGCAGTCTCATACAGACTGCTACAAAATTTATGGACAATTACATGCCTTGGGGATTATTCTTAGTGAAGACATGGTGGAGCAGCACTGGTTTAGTAGCTCCATGAGTAGCCCACCTATCGCCCAGGCCTTTCAAGGGAAATGCTTGTCCTGGTGTGTAGTTAATATGCACATAAGGCTTTGTCTAATGGCATGGTAAAAGGCATGCCAGAAAGTATGGGTTAAAGGTGCTAAAATCGAAATTTAGAGCATTAATATAGCAGCAAACAACTATTTTCTATGTAGAGATATAGAGGAGTAATGTCTACCTGAGCAGAGAATGAAGTCACTCTCCCTCTGTGTGTGTTGTAATACTCTCAACACCCAGCCTCAGTGCTGTCTGTATGCTGCCATGTGGAGCTACAACTAAATTGATTAATCTGGCAGTAATTTTCTGGAGTAGATATTTTGTCTGTAATGTCTCTATTGTCCATCACAATATCTGATGTCTAGAACCCAAGGTGACATCTTCAAATGTCTTGTTTTATCCAACCAACAGTCCTGAACATAAAGACATTTGGTTTATTATAAAACAGGACAAGAAAAAGCAGCAAGCTCTCACATTTGAGAATTTGGAACGATCATGTTTGACATTTTTGTTTTAAAAATGACTCTACTTGTAAGAGCCACTATTTTATTTCATTTTGAAGTTGACCTGTCACATGACACATGTGTCTATCTTATTTAAAGGGTGGTTGTTGCGGGAGGTGCGAGGAAACTGGATCAAGCAGCGTCGGTACTGGTTCGTGCTGAGCCAGGACTCCCTCGACTACTACACCGGACCAGAGAAAGGAGCCCGCAGACTGGGAACGCTGGTCCTCACCAACCTCTGCTCTGTCATCTGGCCAGACAAGCAGACATACAAGGAAACGGGTGAGGGGCACACAGACGGGCTGATGCATAGCTGACTCACACTCATGTATACTTTGCTGTAATCTCTATAGAGTCCAGTAATCCTGTGTTAATCCCCTATGCGGTGTAGTGATCATAGACATTTTTAGTAAGTTGTTTTTTGAAGTGACATCTTGTGGTCCCCTTTCCCTTCCCATGAGTGCTGTAAGTCTGAGTAAGTTTGGGAAGCCCCAGCTGTGTTTGGTCCAAAATGTGGCTCAAGGTTGGTGTAGAAACCTCAGCGGGGGCATCTCCCTTCCCTTTCTGGGATGAAAGAAACAAAAGAGAAAGAGGAAAGTGTTGGCTGTACGGGAAGAGACACAGGGGTGACTTGTCCTTTTTCACGTCTCTGTATTACTATTACTCACACATGTCGTCCTCTGTCTACGTCTGTCCATCGGTGGAGGGGATTATGTCCTGCTGACTTCACCAAACCACTTAAAATGTCCAAACCATTGTATAAACCCAAACCCAAACATAGTTCTTACTAACTCAATATGCCAAGGGACTTTTCTGGACAGAAGTGCACTTTCAATAGTGGCTTTGTCACAAGCTCCATCGGGTGTTTCACTACTGAATAACTTTATGTTCCTCCTAAGCCACTGAGAAAGTTGCCTGAAACATTTACTTCCTCTGTGTATTTTCCGGTTGTCACTGTGAAATATTAGTTCCCTTTAAGGGTTCCCATCTTTAGCATCATTTACAGTTAATGTAAGGTCGCCAAGCAGGTTCAAAGTAAGCAATACCACCATGTCATCTCATTTGTAAAACCTCTTAAATTTGGGTTTGTACTTAACCAAGAACCCAAACAATGAAGTATGTGGAGCCAAGTCACGTAGCAGGAAAGGGTGATATCAGGCCAGGCTGCCTGGGGTATGTCTAATACTTCCTCTGCACAAGGAGGAAGCACGCCAGGTTCACTTTTATTGCAGGTTGTCCAAGGGGAGACTCACTGAAGGGTTTGACACTTGTGTCCTAACTCATCTGTAGATGTTTGTTTATGGCGTGGTCTGAGGTTCCTCTCAGGCTGACCTTTAATTCATAATGAAACCGAGAGAGGAAGTGAGGGAGGGGGAGTCACGCCAGATCTTTGAGGTGTCCCATCATGCAAAGAACATTTCACTGTTCCCTTCCCCATTTACTTAAAATTACACTTTCAGGTGAGGTACGGTTGAATTTCAAGTGCCAATCATATAAAACGTTGTGTTTGTATCTTTATTTATTGTTTTTATTATTTTTTTTGTACACCTGTACCTCTCTTGCGATTTGCTGCTTTGACACCTGAATTTCCCCCCGGGGATTAATTAAGGTTCATCTTATCTTATCTTATCTTATCTTGTTTCTTTCAGGCCACTGGAGCATCACGGTATATGGGCGGAAGCACTGCTACCGGCTGTTCACCAAGCACTTCAACGAGGCTGTGCACTGGGCATGTGCCATCCAGAAAATCATTGATACCAAAGCACCAGTGGAAACACCAACACAGCTCCTGATTCGAGACATTGAGGTGGGCCAATCAACACTCATACAAAAACAGTCAATCAATTAAAATATTGAATCACGATTAATTGCTTGATTGTCCATAGTTAATTGCAATTAAATCGCACATTTTTCATCATCTGTTCAAATCTACCTTAAAGGGAGATTTGTCAAGTATTTAATCCCCTTATCAACATGGGAATGAGCAAATATATACTTTATTAATGCAAATGTATGTAAATATTTATTACTGGAAATCAATTAACAACACAAAACAATGTCAAATATTGTCCAGAAACCCTCACAGGTACTGCATTTAGCATAAAAAATTTGCTCAAATCATAACATGGCAAACTGCAGCCCAACAGGCAACAACAGCTGTCAGTGTGTCAGTGTGCTGACTTGACTATGACTTGCCCCAAACTGCATGTGATTATCATAAAGTGGGCATGTCTTTAAAGGGGAGACTCGTGGGTACCCATAGAACCCATTTACATTGGAAACATGTCCCAAAAGCCTACAAAAGGAGGTATTAGATATTTTTTGGATCCTAAGAATTACAGCACTCAAACAAATATCTTTAGCTTTAAAACTGAGCCCGCTACAAACTAAAAATTGCAATTTGCATTTATGCATTAAAAGAAAATAGTGGCGTTAAAACGAATTTGCGTTATTATCACGTCAACTTTGACAGCCCTAACAAATACATATACTCACAGTTGCTGTTGCTTCCCCCCCTGCTCTGTTACCATGGAAACCACACGACCTCATTAGGCCGTGAGTCCAAAGTTTCCTCTGCTTGGCTTTCTCTTTTGAATGATCTCATCTTATTCCACCACACCGGGACAGGACGTAATGACAGACCTGAAGCAGAGATAAAGATACATGTATTTCCAGTTATTGAGTGCTCAGAAAAGTTTGGATTAGTGGGATTTGAAAGGATGCTTCTCACATGGAAGGAGAGTGAAGTGTATTTATAAAGGACAGCCATATTTTTAGACCAGGGGTTGCTAGAGAACACAGCATGTTGGAATCTCATTGAGCAGACGGATGACTCGTCTTGCATCAGTCTGCCCCCGGGGGTGAAGAGAGGGGCAGTTTTGGCAGAGGAAGGCTCGGCGTGAAGCAGCAGGGCCAGATAAGCAGTCCTTTGCCTGGCCTCCTGTCTCCGTAATCTCCCAACGAGAGTCTCTAATCTCAAAGAAAGTGGTTAATCTGCTTGCCTCCGTCTGCCCCTGTCTGCTTCGCCAGGAGGGGCCAAACTTATGTTTTAGAGCAGCAGAGGGGGTCTGCTTTTAAAGTGCTCCTCAGTCATCGTTTTGCTTTTTACTCAGTCGTTCTCTCAGTCTGTCTATTACTTTCTCTCTCCCCCACCTCTACACACGGGCACACTTTCTCAAATGGGCGAGGTATTTTCCCTCTCGAGTGTGAGATTAGGACCGCTGCTCAAAGAGAGAATGAACAGGAGAGGCTTTGTGTGAACAGTACTGCTCGCTTATCTTTAAAGCATAGATTCATGTTCCAGTCAGAGACACAAGGGAGAGCAGCCTTGGCCCTACAGCCAGAAGTGTGAAAGAGAGAAAATCTGAAGAACAGATTAGATGGGTGAACTGCTCTATCTTAAATCTGCCACACATTACATTTAAAGAACAAAGGACAAAGAAAGTGTGATATTTTTATCTAGACTGTCCATTGTAACTGTCCATCACAGTTAAAACACAGACGTCCTGGCTCCAGGGTCATTATAGTAAACTAAAATGAAAATAAGCAGTGAAAATATTTTAGTAAACTGAAACTAAAACTAAACTGACATGATATATACAAATTCATTTATTAACATATTACTGTAGAAAAAAGGAAACAGCATGAATTTCCCTCAACTCTCGTGACATTGAACAACAGAAAGTGAACAGACTTGATCTTCCTTGAAGCTTGTAGCTTCAAAACGGCAGTCCACAAATCAATGGGTGAAGTCACGGTGACTACGTCCACTTCTTATATACAGTCTATGATAAAGACTGGAAATGGCCTAGCACCTCCAAAGCTCACTAATTGACATGCTATGTCTTGTTTGTTCAATCTGTACAAAAGCCGGAGTGTGAAACTCATAAAACTTGTTTTTAATTAGCGAGCTTTAAAGGTGCTGGTAGGTGGATTTTGTTACCTTTGGATACAGCCACATTAGTGGTTTCCTCATTTCCAGTCTTTGTGCTAGCATTATAACTTAACCGGCTGCTGGCTGTAGCTTCATATCTACTGTGCAGACTTGAGAGTGGCATCAATTCTCTCATCTGGCTTTTGTCAAGAAAGAAAATAAGTGTATTTCCCAAAATGTGGAACTACTGCATGTGTCAGGGGACAACCAAAGGGAATAAGAGTCTGTGGGCCTAACCATGTATGTACAGTGTATGAATTTCATCTGGGATGTTGTGCTATATCCTGCTACATGTGATCCACAGAGCAGCATCTCATTCCCACATTTCAAAAAGACAAGCCTGTCACTAGTATGCACCAAACACTTCAGAAGAATGTGTCAACTTCGCCCCACTAAGGAGGGGGGAAAGCGGGCTTGTCTTGTAGCCAGAGAGAGAAAGGCTGGCTGCTGGTTTGAAGGGGTTGCAGAGGCAGGAGAGAGCCAGAGCGGTGGCAACGTTACTAATGAGCAACAGGTGCTAGAGGGCAGTAGCATGGAAGCCATCTGTACCGCTGGGAGGCATCCATCCACATAGGCAGAGAAAGACACAAACACACGCACACTAAACTCATTGACACCAGCGGATAAAATATAACGTGTCAGTCACGCTAGTGTGGTTTGCTGGGTCATCACCTGACCTCCCTGCTGCTTTGAAAGTTGCCAGAGCTGAATAGTGACCCTGGTCAAATCGACCCCGCTCACCCCTGACAGACAAACACACATACTCAATCACCCTCTTGCTGCCAGGTTGGCTGCTGTAGGCATATTGAAGGCATATGAAAGTTAGTTTTTTACTGTGTCTATTGATGTTATCTTCACATTTTGTTTTTACTTGTGTGCTTTAGGAGAATAAGTTCAACCCAGAGGTAGTGGAGCACATCTACCAGCACAATCCCATCCTGAAGTACACCCAGGGCCCCCTGTACGCTCCTCTGCTGCCCTTCCCCTACGGCAGCCTGGAGCACACATGTGAGTAGTTAACATGTACACGTCATACATTATCATAGCAACAAGATAAAAATTGATTAAAGAAATTGCATCACAATGTTTAAATAACAGAAACAAAAGGAAATGTATCAACGATATGTATTGACATAAAGTATATTTAAAAAAAACAACAACAGAAAACTAAAATCAAATCAAAGTATGAGACAATATTGCTCTTCTCCTCTTCCTCGTCTCTCCAGACCACAGTGGGAAAGGCTACGGCTCGGTGCGTGAGGAGGCCGTGAAGCTCTTCAACTGCCTGCAGCAGCTGGAGTCGGCACGGGAGCCGGTTCCCATCATCCAGGGCGTGCTACAGACCTGCCTGGACCTGCGGCCTCTCCGCGACGAGGTCTACTGCCAGCTAGTGAAGCAGACCAGCTATACGCCAGCGCCGTACACTGCCGCACACCTCCGATACTGGCAGCTCCTCACCTGCATGAGCTGCACCTTCCTGCCTGGGCCCACAGTGCTCAAGTACCTGCGATTTCACCTCAAGAGGTGAGATAAAAAAGGGATACTCGAATGTTAAAGAGGTGATACAGTTGACTTTAACGTTTTTAACCCTCTGAGACCCGTGGGATCCCAACCGACTCTACTGTCTGTCAGAGGCTGTAGTGGGCTCAGTCTTAAAGCTAGAGCCCAAACGTGTGATGATGTTAGTCCCTAAAGTAGCCATTTCTTATAGTGAGACCATTTTTGAAACTTGACCTCACTGTATAAAATGACCTGTGGTGACCTCTAGGATAATCACAACCTCATGAAACTTTACAACCACAAACTAGAGACCTAGAGCATTCAGAGGTCGGATGGCTTTCCTAGGAAGATTGACAATAAGGGGGTTTCTGAGCAGTTTCCAGAACTTCAGGTTCCCAGCTTTCAGATGATGTACACCATTTCTATGTGACATCTACTGCTGACCTGCTATCTCCCCCTAAAGACCCCCTATACCTCCCTATAAAAGACAAAAAGGGATCCAACTTGCAGTATGTAATTTAAATAGTTTATTTGTTTTACCTTAGCTGAATATACTCATTTGAGAGCAGAAATATTCTTGTTAGTGCTATATATGTATATATTGCTACAGTATGTAGTTCGGAAGATTAAAAATGGCATATGACACATTTAGGATTTATTCATGTTGGAGAAAGCTGTTCATCTCCTTCTTTTAATTACAAATGGAAAATGTTCTGGTTTCTGCTGGCTCTGATTCCCAATGGGAAACATGACTTGTGGAAGACAGGTGGAAAACACTACAGCAAATCCAACTTCTGTTGACAGTTTAAAGTAGGCCTGTCAAAGTTAACGCAATAATAATACATTAATAATGCATTAATGCAAATGTGTTTTAACGCAACTTGCGATTTTCACGTTGTAGCGGGCTCAGTTTTAAAGCTAGAGTGAAGATATTGGCATCGTATGTCATACTTGCTTGTCGGGAAGAACGCTAAATAACGCTCCAAACTTGCGCTAAATTGTGGCGAGGAAAAACTGGCATGGCCACGAGTCTCCCCTTTACAGACATGCCCACTTTATGATAATCACATGCAGTTTTTTGGCAAGTCATAGTCAAGTCAGCACACTGACACACTGACAGCTGTTGTTGCCTGTTGGGCTGCAGTTTGCCATGTTATCATTTGAGCATATTTTGTATGCATAAAGTAAGCATATTAGCCCACTCTAATGTTGATAAGAGTATTAAATACTTGACAATTCTCCCTTTTTAAGGTACATTTTGAACAAATAAAAAATGTGCTATGGACAATTATGAACCACGATTAAATATTTTAATCGATTGACAGCTCTAATTTAAAATAATAGAAACCACATTTGTTACATTGCAGTGTTTATTTTACATTCATGAAAATTAGTTTACATGAGTGTGATCTGAGTCAAAGTTGTAGCAACAAGTTGCAATCCCCGTCCCATAAGACTAGTATATCAGACAGTTATGAGGAAGAACAGGTTGAATGCTGGGAGATGAAGATGAACCAGTAGTGTGTAGTAGCAGGGAAAACACGGGGTCTAGACAGCGGACAAAAAGCAGGCGCCAGCACCACAAACCCACCAGTTTAGATATAGTAGCGCGATATGCCGCCACATTGTTAGCGTGTTCCCCAGACAGATCCAGTGTTTTAGGGCTGGATTTACAGGTCTGAATTAGCCCCTCTGTCAAGCATGCTAATATAAGTTACTAACAGCGCTAATCTCCTGCTCCAGATTTTCTGTCTAACGCCATACCATCAAACCGCTGGAGTTTTCTATATATACGTCTGTAATGGGAATCACCCTCCTGCTAATGGAACTGTTGCATGCAACGGCGATTCATAATAACGCCGTGGAACTCGCTGCCCGTGTGTTTTGATACATGCTGCCATCGCTCTCACGCACTCTCTCACTCTGTGGGTCTGTGCTGAGGCTGCAGCTGGGCAGAGCTGAGACTGGAGCTGGGAAGGGAGCCCAGAAACCCTCCTCCACTCCCCCAGTGCCCTGAGAAACCCCCCCAGGGAATGTCTGCTGTCAGAGAGAGCAGGCCA
This sequence comes from Sebastes umbrosus, assembly GCF_015220745.1. Taxonomy (NCBI): domain Eukaryota; kingdom Metazoa; phylum Chordata; class Actinopteri; order Perciformes; family Sebastidae; genus Sebastes; species Sebastes umbrosus. The sequence goes on along the minus strand of NC_051282.1, from coordinate 20,021,228 downwards.
GAAGAAAGAAAGCAGAGGGAGGAAGAGGAGGAGGAGGGGGCAAAGAGCAGAGGGGGGTGAAGACAGGAGAGTATAGGAAGGATCACGCAGACTCAGTGGAACATTCCTAATTACGTTTCAGCAGGACAAATCCCACCCTGTGGCCATATAGTTATGAGAGAGCGAGACATTGGAGGGTATGAGAGGGCCTCTCTCTGTCTGGCAGAATGTTTGAGGCCCTCTTTGCTCCCCTCTCTCCGTCCTCCCTTTTGTGTATTTTGGGTCGAACATCGTAGTATAATTGTTTCCTTCCTATTTTCCCCCGTTGTTTACACGGGGCTGAGCTCATAACTCCATCAGGTTGTATTTCACACCTTTCACAAGGTGTGCGAGACTTCAGGCTCCAGTTAGAGTGTGTTGTCCGCTGCTTTTGTGTCCCCTAAAACAACTGCACACACTCACCTACCACTCCTGGACACTCCGCTGGGAGGAAGTGGCAGGTCACTCCGGTTCAGAGAAGCGGAAACACCTTTTCCTGTTTCGTGCGCTACCCAAAGTCAAACATGTTTTCTTTGCAGTTTTCCTTTTCTTTGAAGGATCGAGGGATGTTGAGCCTTTTAAGTCCCTAAGAGCTAAAGTGAGAACATTTGTCATTCCTCGCCTCATTGACTTTTCGAGCATTGCCAGCCCAAAGAAAATAAAGAACCTCGGTTGAATCATAAAGGATGACGCAAAGTCCATAATCATAGAATAACACTTTACAGACTTTGAATCACTGTTAACATCACGAGCATTAACAAGTTCTCCCTTTCAAGTATTGAATATCATTTTGTTGGCTGCTTTCTTGCAGGATCCAGAGCCAGAGTCCTGAGTCTGAGATGGATAACTATGCGTCATTCATCAGCGAGGCTCTGGAGAAGACCAAGTGTCGGGAGTGTGTGCCATCCTGGGAGGAGATCCAGATGCTGATGAGCCGACAGGAGATGCTGTGCACTGTGCACTATCCTGGCCCTCTGTCCTGCCAGCTCTACATCAGCTCGCACACTACCGCCAACGAGGTTTGGAAGCATTTATCTGTATTCTACTTTATAGCACAACTTTTCTCAGTCTTTAAGGTTCTCACATGTTCCTGTTCAAAACTTCTAGTGAGTCTAATGATATTCCTAAACCATGACAATAACTAGGGTTGTCCTCGGCAAAGGAAATTATTAGTCGACCAACACTCATGCGATTTTGTCGACAAAGGTTATATTCACACCAGATCAGGCAGTGCTGCGATTTGCCGGAGGGTTGTGTGGCGGTGTCGGAGAGTCGTTTTAATGGCCCATTAACTGCGACGATTAACGTCTTGTTCCCTCATGGCTGCGGTTGTACCGCCCTGGATCACGTTTCTCCAAAAGTCAATTCTGTTTCTACTTTTCTGCCACAGGCCGCTGCTGATCTATCTATCTACCTTAATTATCTATCTATCTGTCTATCTGAAATTGCATTTCTGCCTCTTCTGTTTTCACTCATAAAATGTAACCATCTGTGTGTCCGTCTGTCTTTTCAACCCGCTTCCTCTCCCCAGGTGGTTCGAAGGATGCAGGAGAAGCTCGGCCTGCAAGAGAGCAAAAACACGTTTTCACTGTACGAGCAGAACACACTGTGGGAGCAGCCAGTCGCAGGTGGCGCTCTGATTGCAGACATCTTGACCAGGTTTGAAAATCAAATCAGTTCTTCACCTTGTAAAACAGGACAGACAGTCAGGAAGAGGAAGTCAGACACAATAAAACCAAGCAGACAGACGCGCTATCAAAACACCTTGACTAAGTGTGGCAGGAATCTCTTATCTATTCCTCGTTAGATGCCAACAGAGCGGTGGATTGTATATTTATCTTCGCTAACTCCCATGCTGAACGTTATCCAGTATCCTCGATAACTGGTGACCTTGTCTGGTCTTGTTGGTCAAACATAACTTCTGTCACTATTTCTGTCACCAGTCGCTGGATAACCAAGGTGACGCTGATGTCATTTGGTTGTACAAGTCTCGAATGAAACGATAAGGCATCCAGCTGGAATGAAAGGGACCTGTGTTGGGTTTTTTTTGTGGACATCTGTGTCGTCACAGTATTGAGTGACAGAGTAAACATGAAACTCAGCAAACCGCCAAGTTACTAAACAAGAATATTCCACATTAAGGAGGCAATATCTTGTAGCATATTAACATGAGGCTTTAAATTATTGGTATACCATTATTATATTTGTTCCATTTCTAACCCTTTCTGTCCCTCTTCTGTGCAGCCTCTCCGCCAAAGAGTCAGAGTCTAAATCCCAATGGAAACTGTGTTTCAAGCTCTACTGCCTGTTGGACGCTGACAGCATATCAGTGGACAGCATCGAGTATCTCTTCCTCTTTGAGCAGGTAATGGAGCAGAACACGACTCCTCAAAGGGCAGAGTCCTCCGTTGAGAGCGTTTCTGTTATGAGTGGCCGTTTCAGTGCTGATAATGAGATGTAATTTATTGTCCTTCAGTGATTCATTCCTCGCATTTCATTGGATTATTATGTTTTCACTCAACAATCATTAATGTCTTATGGGCTGTGATTGCAATAAGTACATAAAAAAGCATGACTAAGAGCATTGGCTGTAGTGCAGAGGGGGCTAAAGGCAGCCAGCACTGGCTTCATTAGAACATTTTTCCTGAGGACTCCCATAAAAGAGTTATGGGACAGAATAAAACAGGGTGGGGTAGAAAGGATTGATGGCAGGACTGAGGCTATTGCTGACAAATTGTTCCTTCTTTTTGTGGTATTCTGTCTCTCCCTGTTTGTCCTGGTCTTGGCCTTTGCGCTGCAGTGCCATGAGATGGTGGTGCGCGGCCAGCTGCCAGCCTGTGAAGAGGACCTGCAGGCCTTAGCTTCCCTCAGGCTTCAGTGCCTGATGGGTGACTTCAGCACACACGCCCCCTGCCCACCTCTGGACGAGCTTTTCCCAGGTCACGTGCTAGAAGCTCGAGTCCTCATGGCCCTCTCTGCGCCCCAAGCCCTGCCTCCTTGTCAGGTGGCGGCTCAGGGCTGCCCCACGACGCAGCGCTTCCCCACGGGCCTCCTGGCAGGGACGCTGTGGAGCCACACAGCTACGGCAGCACACAAGCAAAAAGTGGAGCAGGATTTGCGTCTGCGCAGCCGGCTGAAGGAGGAGGCAGCGGCTGTCATGGGATCCATCTTGGAGCGTTGGAAAGATCTGGCTGGCTACGGCCGCAGGGACAGTATGGCTGCCTACCTCACTATTGCACGCCAGTGGTCGGGCTTTGGATGCACTCTTTATGAAGTGGACTTTTATATTGTGAGTATTGTGAGCTTTAGTTTTATTGTTGGAATGAAAGGTTTTGCTCCCTCAGTGCTTAAATCACTTGAGGTAAATTAAAGCAGTGCTTCCCAACCTGGGGTCTGGGCACCAAAGATCTGCACCAGGATTTGTCTGCTCTGAGGTTGTCAAAATTAGATTTGCACATTAATAACTAAAATCATAATAACTTACTGTATAATTTATAAAAATGTCTGTATATAAAACTACTACTAAGTAGGTCATACTCTGTTTAAACCTGGTATATCTGCACAGTGTCAGATAAAGATCAGGCTACACTAATATGATTAGTATTATACTATTTGTAGATTTAGATTCTAGCAGTGGTGTGTAGGATTGTTTATGACTCTTGTGATCCAAACATTTCTAGTAACTCCAGAGCATTGTAAAATCCAAAAGTCAGCATTTATTGAAATATGATAGATTTACTCATTTAAAAAATTAAAAACATGTTTTTATTTAACAAAATATTCTGTTTCAATCCATATTTGTTGGCGTTTAGCATTTCAAAAACAACTTTTTCGCTGTGGTCAAAAACCTATTTGCTCTCTTGCTTGCCGCACCTGTATTAGCGGGGCGGTCTAGCAGCAACAACACCATAAATTACATTTATTTAACCACAATAACAAAGAATTATTTTGGCTCTAACACTATTATAGTAAATGAATTAAGTCGTCACAAAAAAAATCGGATTATATATCTGCGAGTTATATTCATTAAAGAAAGTTAATTACATCTTTTTTTTTTTTTTTTTTTTAAAAGACTAACTCATTCAGCTCACTGTATTACCTTATTCAAATTGAAGATTTTGTTTTGTTTTTTAAGGGTGTATCAGAAAATATTGGGGAGGTGCACAGCCTTTCTTAGATACAAGTAGGGGGTGCTTCAAGGGAAATAAGTTTGGGACCACTGAATTAAAGGATAACTGTGAGCTGTTCTGACATCTTCTCACCTCTTCCTGCCTCCAGAGTTCGACAGGGAGTTTTTCCCAGAAGTTGTGGCTCGGTGTCGCTGCTACGTCCGTGTCTCTGTATCGGCAGGGAGAGGCCGAGGCCCTGGAGTCCTTCCCTTATGGCCAGATCTGTTCTTACGGCGTATCTGATAGCAACACCTTCAAGATTACAGCTGGGGATCGGGATCTGCTGTTTGAAACCACCAAGGTATAGTGGCTCACACCCCAGGTTAGCATTAGGGCTGTCAATCAATTAAAATATTTAATAACGATTAATCACACGATCGTCCATAGTTAATCGGGATTAATCTGTTCAAAATGTACCTTAACGGGAGATTTGTCAAGCATTTACTACTCTTATCAACATGGGAGTGGGCAAATATACTTGCTTTATGCAAATGTATGTATATATTTATTATTAGAAATCAATTAACAACACATAGCAGTGACATTTATTGTCCAGAAACCCTCACAGGTACTGCATTTAGCATAAAAAATATGCTCAAATCATAACATGGCAAACCGCAGCCCAACAGGCAACAACAGCTGTCAGTGTGTCAGTGTGCTGACTTGACTATGACTTGCCCCAAACTGCATGTGATTATCATAAAGTGGGCATGTCTGTAAAGGGGAGACTCGTTGGTACCCACAGAACCCATTTTCATTCACATATCTTGAGGTCAGAGGTCAAGGGACCCCTTTGAAAATGCTAGTTTTTCGTCGCCAAAATTTAGTGCAAATTCTTCAGGTGTCTTATTTTCATATGATGCCAGTATCTTCACTCTAGCTTTAAAACTGAGCGCGCTACAACCTAAAGATTTGCGCCGTTAAAAAGAATTTGTGTTACGGTGTTATTATTATTTACAGCCCTAGTTAGCATATATACAGGCTGAGGGTTAGAGGAAGTAAAATCTCTTATTACTGGAGCTGTTAGACACAACCTATCTGCACTCTAGTCAGGATTCAGGTTGTGAATAGTGCAGGGCCAAGTGGCCTTATCACCATGCAGTGTTCTGCAGAGTAAGTGAAAGAAGCACGCTGTCTGCTCATGATACCCCCCCTCCCTCCCTCCAGCTTTCTGACCCACTTTAAAAACACTCATTAATTTGGTCTAAATAGAGAGCACACAACCTGCCCTTGCTCTCCAACTGATGCTAACCACCAAAAGTCTAACTTCCTGGCACTAAATGGCAACTGGGGGGGGGGGGGGAGTTTTATTGCAGTGGTTAGATTAAAATATTAGGCAACGTTTCTCAGAAACATGGATGTTCTTCCAAACAGACGTTTTTTTTTTTTTCAGTAGAGAACAAATCTTGCCTTTCACGGGGCAGATTTGCTTGCATCTTCCCACGCGGAACAAGAAATCCCTCTGTGATCTCTCACGGGGCACAAAAGTGGCTTTTATTTATTTATTGGACGCACAAGCAAATTGAAGCAGAGCCCAGTAAGGCTCCTACTTTTCTGAATTTAAGGCCTCATATTGCTCTCACTTGACTGTGCAGGGTTTTGAACTACTGGGCAGGGGAAGAAAAACGGAGAGAGAAGTTGGATTTGCAGGGGGTGATTATGGTTTGGAGTTGAGGGTGAGGGCGAGATTAGCTGCTCATTCAAGGGTGACAGTTAAAGTTGAAGAGTAGGTGTAGGTTGAAACTCAGAGACTGTTTTAGTCCACCATGTTTAGGCGAGCATTAGCAGGACTAAAGTAATGGTCATGGTGGCTTATGGTGGTTTGGTGGTCATGTCCACCAAGGTCAGGCTGACGGAGAGACAGATGAACTCCTCCACAGTACTTTTTTTCTGCAACAGCTGCTAAATAAAATATGTCAACGTGATGAAATATCCAAACATGTAAGGTAGTTTGCGTTCAGGAGGCTCACTGAACCCCCTAGAAATGTGTCGCAGAATTAATAATGTATTGTAATGATGAATAAAAGACCTTATTGTGTCTTCTTATTAGGCTGACCAGGTGTCCCACTTTACGAGGAACTGCACAGCATTTTTATCCCTTGTCCCACGTCCCACATATTGAGTTGATTTCCCACATTTTCAATGACTCTTGTTTTCAAAAGTCAAACCACTGCAGGACATATGCTTTTTTTTTTTTTTAATCTGGCTTTTATCCAATGGCTGTGAAGAAAGCAGGGGAAGGCTGTCATCACGGGGCTGTTTGTGTTTGCTGTCAAACTGTGCACACGTGGGTCAAGTGCAGGTTAACATTTCACCGTCCTCGCTACTCTATGCCCAACGGGGAAAATTGCGAGTCACCGCAAAGTCACAAGCTTTGCAGATGTAGACGGAATATGATGGAAACTACCACAAAGAAAAGGAAGTGCAGCTACAACAAAGACTGTGAAACTACATATAAGTATTTATCTGCCGGTGGGAGACGATTCTCAGAGCTTTTTGTGAAATTTGCTGGTTATTTTTCAGTTTCACATCATGGGGGGAATACGACATGAAGCGACACAGTTCATGTGAGTTTCACAAGAAATGTGCCGATCTATGGATGTGAACGGGCAAAGCATAGAGATGTCACAATATAAGGGGCAGAATAGAAATGTTTATTATTTAAGTTAGACATTTTATCAACATTTTAGACTACATCTCAGCCTTGGTAACATGTCCCACATTGTCCCACATAAACATACTCTTTGTCCCACGTTGGGTCCCACATTATCGACTGAATAAGAAACCAAATAGATAAAAAGATAGATTTGTGATCTTTTATTTACTTATAGCCTAATAACTTATACCTTATAACTTATACTCTTTGTCCACACATCGTTAAATGTGCATTTTCTGTTACGTCATGTAAGCAAACCATGCAGCTATCAGCTGTGCTGTCAACATCAGACTTGAGATGTAACCACTTAAAAGATGGGTGAGTTGCTATCTTCCGACGTTTGTTTTTAAAACAGAAAACACAGGTTTTATACTGCGATATTTACTGAAAATGACATACAATACAGCCAACAGTAGCCTAAGATCACTTTCAGGTGATCTCTTGGTGATCTCCCTCCAGCCAGCTGCCACCTTATGTAGGTGTTTGTAGTGAAACTCCTCATTTCAACTTCATGAATCAGCCGTTCCTCATCCTTTGCGGGCATTCTGTTGGGAGGGTGAAATACTGTAGGCTACACGCATCCTAATACATTAGACCTCTCTTCGTTGTGCACATTACATTCCCTCTTTTTATGTGAACCCCCAACCTTAAAGTTCAAACTGTGCCTATAATGTAAGGCCTGTTTTCTCTGATCATGGGATGTGTGTGTGTGTGTGTCCTCCAAAATCGACCAAAGAACATTGACTTCTGAAGGATCCAGCTGGATGACATCATCCGTCTCCACCCTCCTGTGACAGCGCCAGACAGACACTGAGACTGCCACCAATCTGACCTCTCTCTCTCTCTCTCTCTCTCTCTGTGTCACAGCTGACTGAGATCATGCAGCTGATGAATGCGTATTTCAGTGCCATCCGTCGCCAGCGAGGGAAAGGGGAAGACGTGGACATCACCATAAAAGAAAGCACAGAGGTGGGGTTCCGTCACCTGGCCTCGACGCACACCCTCATGGAGCTGCCCTCGCACCCAGTTTGAGAGACACCCAGACACCCCCACCCTCACCCCCGCCGTCCTCCTCCTCCTCCTCCACGTGGCCCCTGTGAGGCCCAGCCCCAGTCCTCAGGACACCACGCCTCCTCCACTGGGAACGGCACAGCAGCCAAAACAAAGAGAGGGCTGTTTTCGCTCCCCATCCGTGAAAATAAACCCTCGCTGAGCTTTCCAGCTGAAGGAGCTGGACCGATGGAGGAGGGGAGGGGGGGGGGTACGGGAAGGCGAGGCAAGGGGGGGTTCTGTTTTGCAAAGTGAGGCCAGAAACCCACAGAAACCAATGCGGTCGCTGATGAGCTGTCACACACCCTCCACCCCATCCTGTCACGCAACCACCTCTGTTACCCTACATGGCACCCCCCATCCGCCCCCCCTCGACAATGTGAGACGTTGGCGTGAGCCGTGCTACATCAGGGAGAGATAGCATCACAAGAGTTACAATAAGCTGTGGTACTCCCCTCATGAAGGTATGGCTTAGAGTGAAAACACTACTCTCTCTCTTCTTTTCTGTGTGCCATATTGCCTTTTCCTAGAAGGCGGTCGTCCCTCATGCACTGCTGGAATAGTGTTGAGAACATTCAGTGACACACACACACACACACACACACACACACCCGTCTTTGGCTCACACACACTCACTCTCTCACGTGCCCTTATGCTGACATGTTCATCAGAGACGGTCAGTTTTCATAAGGTCCCGGCCGGGTTTGCATTACCTGGAACTGTTGATGCAGTGAGCCATGTGAACTTGGAACTGGAAACAGATGTTGAGCTCTGTAGCTAAGTCACTTTGGCTGCCGTCGCCATATAGACTCTATGTGATTATCAGTGTGTGTGTGTGTCTATTTGATTTCCTGGATCTTCAGGATCTGATTTGTGTCTCACAGAAACCAAAGGATTTTTCGGAGCCGTTTCTACGTTGTTTCCACCAAATGCTCTCATGTGTCCTTTGTCGTGCTGCTTGTCTTGGCTGTAATCCTCGACACGAAACTTGGTTAACACTTGACTGATAATTTTGCTTTATGTCGGTTACTATCCTAATGCAGCTCTACTCTGCTGAAAATAACAGGTGCTTCTCTGTTTTTATTATTGTTATTTTCACAATGTATATAGAATGGAAGAAATTGAACTTAGGAGAACATATAAACCCCCTCTAGTCAGAGATTGCTGGACCGCGGTCGAAAAGTCTTTTTTGGTGTGAAATGACCTGGAAGTATCTCAATAGATAAGAGCTGTTTGAATCCTCTAAATGCTAAAGAAAGGTGCTTCAATGCTTCCTTTCTTGTTTGCCTTTAGTAGTCCATCTTTGGAACATTGTAGTTTCACCACGGTGGAACTGCGTCACTAACATCCGCAGCTGATGCATCATAACTACAGAGCCTAGTGTTTGTGCAGTCGGATTCTCTTAACACCACTTTTCCTCTTTCCTCATGAATTCTCCTTCACATCTTTCCTTGACTTCATGACGTTTTCCATCGAGGTCAAGGAAAAGTGGTTAGGAAAAGACAATAGGACGTCATGTTTTGACTTTTTGACCGCAGCCCTGGATCATTTCAAAAGTGATGCCATATTCACCACGCAGTTCCCCGTCTGTCCCCTGCTATTTAATCAGGCCCTGGATGCTTTTGTAGTATTATTTATGCAAACTTTGCCTTTTTTTTTTTTTTTTTTTTACTGTTTTTTATGTCTTAAATGCAGACCCAGATGTGTTGTGATATAACCAGAAGCCATAAAATGCTTTTGGTTCTGCTCCTGAAAGCAGTTTTCAAACGTGTAAATCCTGTGTAGCTCCGTCTTTGTGTTCTTGTGAAGCCAAAGTTTCGCCAAGTCATGGGTTTGAGCATGGACCAAAGATGTTTATAAGCTTTTATAACAAGAAATTATCTCAAAGCAGTAAAGATCCCCCAATTTATATTTGACTGTCTTCACATTTACTCATTTTATATGACAAATATGAAGACATCCTGTTGTATACACCTTATTTTAATGTAGTAGATTATCTGAGACCATAGATAGGCTTTGTAAATATAATTTTAGAGTACTGTCTGCTACACAACCCCATGCGATAACCAGCCTCAACACTTAAATCTCCTCACCATGAAAGGCCTTGACGAGTCATTGCACAGTCAGCCCCGTCGCTTTACTTTTTCTGCTGCAGCTGCAGGCAGCTCCGAGCTACAAGTATGAAAAGCAAATAAATCAAACTGCGGATGTTGTTGCTTTGTATTAAGCTTGTTTGTACGCTGCATGGTACCTTTTTATGTAATGTGTGTATAGTTAATTGCACTATTGTTTGTTTTTAACTAACTTGGAAGTGCAATAAAAACTATAAATACTGTATGTAATTAATAAAAAAACACCATTTTACCATATTTAGTGTTCAGTACAGCCCTCATTTCCTTTGTTTCCTTTTCAGAAAATGTGCTTTCTTGTGCCTCGTCTAGTGAAGCAGTGTAAGACTATTGTTTTCAACCAGACGTTTTCTAAAAGGCTGAAGTTCGGCGCCAGCAGCAGAGCGGAGAGCTGCCTCCCCCGAAGCTTCTCTGGTTAAAAACAATAGCCGGTTGAGCAAGCGTTGCTGAGTGCCTTTACGTTCCCCCGTGGTAATGAGCCTTAACTGAGTTAAATAAACGGCCACCAGTACACTGCAGCGCCAGGTGAGAGAAAGTGTTTTTATCATTTTGCAGTTTGGTTTAACTAATGGGTGTCCTAAAGTGTGCCCTCAGATAACACCATAATTGCAAATAGAAAATGTGTTTATTCATCATTTTAAACAGGTCCAACAAGCAAAGCAACATGAAACAGTATATTCAGTATATTTAAATATTCAAACAGTATATTTAAATACAGAGAACGCCAGTGAAGCAGCTGTTCTTTAATGTATATTTACAGGCTTAGAGATGAAGTGTTAACATGAGGTCCATCCTTGTACACCGTGTTCATCTGTGCAAACTTTCTATACTGTACCTGACAAACGCTGTCAAAGTGTCAACATCATTTTTGGCTCAAGCCCAACTTCTACTTGACGTTCTTGTCAGTGATGTACAGCGGTTAAAAAATGAGCAATGTGTTTTGTGTGACAGACGGTATGAGGCACCATGACAGAAATGTCTGGGATAAAAGAACCATCATGCAACACTTTCTGTCAATCCTGCTCCCATTTATTCAAGGCAACCATTTCGTAGGCGGTGGACGTTTCACTGTAAATCAACTGCACAAAAACAAAAGTACTGTATAAAAATAGACCAAAACAAGGCAACAGGTTGTCTTGACATTGCTGCGGGGAAAAAAATAAGGCTACAAGGCGGGAAAGCGGAGTTTAGGAAAGAGGAAAAAACAACTATTAACAGACATTTAGAGATTGTTCTGTACAAGATATATTGATGCTTTTAGCACGGAGCTTAAGTACTATTAACTTTCACTTTCACTGGACTGATTGATTTATTTAAACTGGGTTTGGGTCGTGTTTAGAAGGTAACACCCCAAGTTGTGAAACTCTTGCGAGATGGTTATGGTAGGGCATGAATGGTTAGGGTTAGGATAGGTTGTCGGGCAGCGAGTCATGCGAGTTTTCTGACCTTTTCGCAACTCGGGGGATACTTTGAGTTTGAGTTTGAGAATCTCATGGATGTGATACAGTCCAGAAAAAGTTATTTTACTTTTTTTTGTTGATATAATAACAGCTGTTAACACTCATCCTTCACTTCAGTCTCTTTTCAATTTTGAGTCACAAACATACCTTCTATAACAGCCAATAAATATTCATTTTCAGAGAAGCAGCTATAGCCTATGTATTTTGAGACACCTATATAAGAGTAGGAGAAAATGAGTTAGACTAAACTAGCTAATCGTGTATGCTGACTGAGTTGTAGTTGAGATACAAGAGAAAATGTCAGTTTCACTGTTCCTGCGTTCCCCAGGAGATGTAGTCAGGCCGCGTGGCTGCGCTGTACTCGTCTATCAGCTGCTGGACCACCTCGCGAGAGTTGTCCAGCTCGTCAAAGTTGTCCTTGAATATGTCCTCTTTGCGGAACTGCTCCAGGAAGGCTTCGCGCTTACGCAGCTTGTCATACTGCCGGCACGTCCGCTCAAACAGCTGTGGGAACCGAGAGGACATCAGATAAGTTTCAGGTTCTTAATCTGACTTCCTTTAACACTTTCTGTTTTGTTTTTTATGTTAACCAGAAAGGAAAATGAAATGTATGTGTTCACTGAAACTTCCTCAGATGACTGTATTTCCCCTTACTTAAATTTAAACTGTCTGTAAAGAGTGTTAGTAATTTAATGACATCACAGGACTGTATTTTCCCTCAACTTCACAGCTCGTTTTTTAGACCAGCAAAAGAAGAAGAAAAAAAAAGGAATTTGACAGGATGACGATCCAAAACCTAATTTCCGTGGAATTCCCCTCTAACTGCTGCTGAGGAGGGAAGGAGAACGTAAGTGAACAGGCTGAGATGACGCTACACGATGAGCACTTACGGAGGAGATGCTTGTGTGGTTGGCCATCATCAGGCCGCTGACTCGGTGAGCCGAGGGCAGGTACGGCGACTTCCTGGACAGAGCCACCTGGATGCTGGCGGGACCCCAGGGAATGAAGCTGGCAAGTTTACGCTCTCGGATCCTTTGGAGGCTTTTATGCACCTACAGTAGAGAATAATACGTCTGAATACTCTGTTTGGAATTCATAAGAATATAGATTGACACCTTCATACGTGTGCACCGGTACCTGTGTGGGGTCGACCTCTCCCTGGATGATGTTCAGGATGGCGATGTAGCAGTGGCTCGGCTGCCTCTCTCTTCCTGTGGACACCATCACGTTCTTGGGCTGCAGGAGCCTCCTCATCACATCCAGCACCGTGGTTTTCCTCACACTAGCAACCTGAAACACAGTGCCTTTACTCGTTACAACATCTTAGGGACATTCAGTATTTTAACTGCTTAAAAACAGCATGAAAACATTTTGATCATTTGTATTTTTTCCACTTGAGCAGATTGAAATCAAATCTCTGAATTTGACTTAATTGAACTCACCGACTGGTCAGTAGTAAGCGGTGTGTATCCAGTCATGAGGAAGTGGAGGCGAGGTGTGGGGATGAGCGATGCAATCAGGCCAATAAGGTCGTTGTTCATGTAGCCCGGGTAGCGCAGCGTGGTTGTGCTCGCAGACATGATGGTGGAGACCTGTGTGCATGAAGGTTCAGTTAGACACAGAGCATTAAATGAACTACAATCTGGTCAGAGCGTACAAATAAGTTATAGGCCGTTTCAACGGAATTGCATTGCTTGGGTCCGTGTTTACTCCCTGTCAGCTGATGTCGTTCATATACGCCTGCCGAGGCGATATTCACACTGAAAGTCCTAAGATGAACTTGAATTTGCTTCGCCACTGGAAGCGTATGTTTTTTTGCCCCTTCGCTCACTTAGAATGGAAGTGAACGGGAGGCGAATGTTAATTTTGCACATGTGTGACTGTGCTTTTACTAATGAGAAATTGTCTATAAGGAGTTAGAGCTGGGCAATCAGATTAATTTGAATATTTATTAGCTGTTTAATGCAGGACATTTTTTTAAATTTAAATCGTGAATAGACCCCTGAGCTTAAACATTTTTAGATTTTACTTCTTGGCCCTATCGTGCAGCCTAAATTCCCAAGTGTGGCTCCTTTCCAAGAAGCTGACATGCCATTTGGAAAGCGCAGTCCTGTGAAACTCCTTTCCAAGAAAGCTGAAATCCAGTCTGACGTGCAACGGACTCGCCAAACTAGTTTGTGAATCTTGTCATTTTTTTAAGTGAGCGGCGAACGTCTGGTACAGAGCGTCCCGACGTCTGCTTTTGTTTGAACACAGTCAGGTAGTCAGGCGATCTAGAAGTATAACTGAAACCTGCTGACTGTCGAGCTGAGAAAACAAGCGGTAGAGGAGGTAGAGGCTGTGACACTGAGCGACGTCTCGCACTCACCAGCTGATTGATCTGGGAGAACGAGGGGTTCTGGATGTGCAGCCTGTCGGTGGCGATGCGATTCAGAGCCGTGTTATCCAACACCACCTGGTGTACAACACACAAAGACAGACAGAGACAGAGAGGATAATTATTAGACAAAGGGAGAGAAAACAGAAGAGATTCCCCTCCAGCAACAACGACGTAGTGAAGTTCAACACACTGCTACGATGTTATAGAAGGAGTAAGAGGAGGAAGACAGTGTGTGCTGTTGTTAGCAGAGCCGAACATAAAACACACACTGTACAGTTGCAACAGGGGGACCAATTCTTAGGCAGATTCTATTAGCTCTCTGGCTAATTGAATCAACATGAGGGCCTCATGCAGGACCCTGGAGGAAGTAGGTATTAGAGAGGAAACCCCATTAGACTGTTGGAGTATCTCAGACTAATACAATCACCAGTGTAAGACCGAGTTTTATTACGTTTGATTGCTGGCGCTGCAGTTTACCTCTTTATTAGTCTGCTACACAAGCACTGGGGCGGCCTGAAAAGCGTGATTTTCAACAAAAACTAGACTATATCTGTCATGTAGTATCACAACGTAGGCTAGTGGGTTTTAAAATGGACTAAAGGAACTGTAAAGTGTATCGCAATATCAGGTAAATAACTTTAAAAGACAACTGAGAAGTTAAATCACACACTTAGAGGGTGAAGTAATCCGTCTTCATATTTGCAATAATGATTTTTTCCCCTTCATTAATCACTAAAACACAGTTTTTTATGACACTGTCTGTGACTGCAGTGTAATTAATAGGCCTGTGAGACTTTATTTCATTTGTATTCATGTAGGAGTTTCATATGTCTTTGATGTCTTGACTGACTGAACCGTAACATTTAATTTATTTAACAGTCTGACATCACATCAGAATTTTATTGGTAATTTGACTGACTGCTTTTTTGGTAAAATGATTTTTGTTTCCTGTTTCAGCTCATTGATAGTGGAACAGTTTAGCCACCATGTTTTATTCTGACTTTTGTTTGTCCAAGTGGCACAAATAAAATCCAATGTAAGGTGCTACAGCTGTGATTGTGGTTGCACGTAGAGCTGCGCTGTATGGTAGGAGGCACGCTGCTGTTGACGTCATAAGGAAGTGTCAAGCTTAGTGGGGAGCTTAGACGCCGACTGCCTTGCGGCGTGAGGCGATACTTTTCAGTATGCACCGGGGAGCGGAGGTTGCGTTAAATTGTAGGACTGACCTACAGTATGTGATGAGGGCTGTTGGAGGGATGCGGGGTAAAGTGTGCGGTAGGCTGATTGTGTTGCATCCGTTTATACTGTGAAGGTGAGGGGACGTGGTGAGGCTCGTCCGGGTTGCGCTAGGGGGTGAAGCTTCGAGACCGGTATGTGTTTTGGGAATGTGTATGTTATGTGTATAAACTGTATGTTCGGATGTTTGGGTCGGACTATTGAATGTGTTATTCTTTTGATGTTTTAAGGGTAAGTTGGAGCGGGGTGTGTCCGTTGAAACTTGAGGACCTATGTCACTGTTTTGTGGGGTAACTTATAAAATGTGACTAAACTGAACTGTAAACTGACTCGCCAGAAAACAGTAGCGGATGTGTTTGAGTGTGTGTATGAATAAACCGTGTCTGTTGAGAAATCCGGGAAGGGACTAAACTGTGACAACATTACACTAACCAGGACTTGACTGTGTTTTAAACCATCGTGTTGTGTTATTTACAGCCACGGCTAAAGCAAAGACAAGCAACTGGATTAATCAACATCTGATCATGCGTGCTGCTGCTCACCACGCAGTCTGCATTCT